>NC_026003.2:15066589-15163593 GCF_000442705.2 Elaeis guineensis | reverse complement strand
GAAGAAAGGATTGGGGCCTTACCTTGGCTCCAATGGAATCTCCGGCCTCCATTTTTGATGGGCACAGAGTAAGGATGCCGTTGTTGGATTTTCTACATGTGCTAGTGCATGTGAATTTCAAAAAATTTTAAATCCAAAATATAGCAAAAAAATTAGATTAAAATACTTAATCTAAGCATGGCATTCATCATATGAAGTATCTATAGATCTAGTTCATATACTGAAATTAATATAAATTAATTTTAAGAATGAATAAAAAATCTGTGATCAATTCACATACCTGAATCATTTTTTCTTAGCTTCAAACTTGTAACTAGGGTTGAATTCAATTCAATCCCTAGATCTGGAGCTGAGTCGGTTCTGAATTAGCAGCACAAGTATCCTACCTCTATGGATATCCACAGACTGACCTGAATTATTTTCTCTTGAATCCTGCTTACTTGAACTGAAAGTCTGAATATGTTTGAACCAAGCCTGGATAGAGATCAACCCTTGAACCCTTTTTGATCTTTCTTTTTGATTCTTGAAGAAGGCTAACTTTTCTTGGATTTCTCAACTAATTAAGAAGAACAACTACTAAGAAGTGCTTGTAACAAATTTCTAACAAACTTGAGAGGAGAAAGAAGAAACCAAAAGCCTTGGCACAATACTTGACACAAGCAAAGGGATGCTGCCCACCTCTCTTTTAGATCCAATAGGGGATGCCTAGAGAAGAAGCATGGGCTAGAGAGAGAAAGAGGAGGGAGGCATTGGGCACAGTAAGGGTGATGGCAAGGATGAGGAGATGAGTGATATGAAGAGAGATAGGGGCTAGGATCATTAAATAGACAATATAAGGGTGTCCTAATCAAATTAGATCCCTCCTTCTAATCATATTAGAGTGCTAGCTTAAAACCACTTGGACCATGAAAAGGAGCGCCATCCACCTTGACCCATGCCCAGACCCAATGCTAGGCATCCCATCATATGGATCTAATTAAATGCTCTCAAATCAGCCCACATAGTTTCATAAATTTACTTCAAGAGTTTTGATCAAATCAAGATAAATAAAATCAAAAAAACTATTCTTGATTTTATCCAAGTCATAAATTAAGTATCCAACTATTGGAGGTCATTGAATCAAATTCAATTAGGTTCAAATCAAGTGTAAAAATTGGCTAATGCTTATCATATAAGCAAACCAACTACAAGAAGAATTGGGTTCATTCAGATGCTACTAAGATTAACATGAATCCAATAGGATTTCTCTAAATCCATATAATTGTGCTCATAATCTCAATTATAATAATTCAGATCTTTTTTCTTTATGTGTGATCCCATAAGTTCAATTCTGTCTGATAGTGAGACATACCATGATCTCTATCATAGGTACCACTGAAACTTCTTTCAGTGGGTCGGAATAGTTTCACTCTAACTCGACAAGGATCATTGATTTAGAATGATCTTATTGAGCTATCACAATCTATCAGTGACATCTAGCAATATATAGTGACAACCCAGCAGAACTAAAAAAGAACCTCTAGGTGTAGTTAATGTGTGATACAGTCCCTCATCGTGAGTCTCATTAGATGGCAAGTCATAGATAAATCATCAAACCTCATCATCAGTCATATGATAGATTTAATCAGCTCAAATCCATTAGTGATTTCAAATGAAAATATTTTTCTATTAATCACACTACTATGGTCATAGACTTATGACTCAGCTTCTCAAATCTCATAGGACTATTCTTTTTATTGAGATCGATAGATCCCATCTAGATGCACGCCTTGCTCTCACAGCTCAACTAACTGAAGCCAACATCTACTATAAAAATTTATAATTAAGTCAATACTTATATGTATCAAACTACAGCAGTCTTACTGTGAGCAACTGTGATATCGTAGGTCAAAGGATCATTCACACAACTACAGCTTCGAGATGATCACTGACGATTGGATAGAAATTCATGTAATCTCTCGTATGGTCACGCTCAGTATTAGTTGTTCTCTAATAACTATCCGTATTTATCGCTCAATATCTCTACACCATAGATTAGAAACTCATCTATCTCAAAGAAAGTAAATCGTGCACCAATCTATCTGGATCGATCATCATCTTTATGACTATCCTATGATTGGGTGTAATTTAGAAATCGATCATACATGCTTCTAATTCTCAATAGTTGAGAATATGTATCGTAACATCAATTCCATAGATGATTCAAAGATACATAACACTTGAATAGATAAAGAAAACTTTTTCTTTATTGATTAATCAATGTTTAAGTATAAATATATGTCATAGAATAAAATATATCAACCAATAATTGACTTTTAGGACATATATCTAACAATCTTTCACTTGAACTAAAGTTAATTAGCCATTAATCTAAGCCCCATCTTCTCAAGATGAGCTTCTATTTTGGGTTGGTTCAACTGCTTTGTCAGTGGGTTTGCCACGTTATCTGCAAAATCTACTCTTCGCACCTTAATATATTATTTCTCGAGGTAGTCGCATATGATATGGAACCACCGCTCAATTTGCTTGAATTTTTTATGAGATCGAAACTCCTTAGCAATTACTATATTTTTATTATTATCACAGTATAGTGGTATGGCATCCGATGTCATTACACCAAGTTTCATGATAAATTTTTTAAACCAGAAATCTTCTTTTGTGGCATCTGAAGTGGTGACATACTCAACCTCTGTGGTTGAATCTACAATGATGCTCTGTTTGGAACACTTTCAGCTGACTGCACCATCATTGCAAATGAACACATACCTCGATATAGACTTTCTATCATCAGGATCTGACATGAAGTTCAAATCTGTATAATCCTCAATCCATAATTCAGGTGCTCTTCATAGCTATCTAGTACTTCTCGTTTAGGTTTGACTAATATCTATTCGTGATACTCACAGTAAGGATAATATCAGATCGAGTATATAGTACGACGTACATGAGGCTCTCCATCATCGAAGCATAAGAGATTCTGCTTATACGCTTGATCTCCTCAGAAGTGATAATTCACATCATCTTAGAGAGTCGAATACCATATCTAAGGGTAGCAAACTTCTTTTGAAGTTTTTTATGCTGTACCATTTCAGCACTTTCTTTATGTACAGCTTTTATGGCAGGCCAAGCATCCTTCTAGATCTATCTCTATAAATCTTTATCCCAAGGATATAGGATGCTTCTTCTAGGTCTTTCATAGAGAATTCTTTAGACAACCAAATTTTGATCAAGATCAACATGAGAATATCATTCTCAATAAGGAGGATATCATCCACATACAGTACAAGGATGATAAGCACGCTCCCACTAATTTTTTTATAAACACAAGTTCTTCTTTATTTTTGATAAAATCAAATGATTTGATTGCATCATCAAAATAAAGATTCTAGCTGTGAGAAGCCTGCTTTAGTCCATAGATGGATCTTTGTAGCTTACAGATTTGATGATCACTATCATTGGACATGAAATTCAGAGACTGCTCTATATAGATATCTTCCTTAAGATATCTATTTAGGAAAGTACGTAGTTTTCACATCTATCTATCAGATTTCATAATCATAATAAGCTGCAACAGTAAGCAATATGCGGTGGATTTCAGTATGGTTATAGGTGAAAAGATGTCATGATAGTCAATACCTTCACACTGATTATAATCCTTCACCACCAGCCTTGCCTTATAGGTCTCTACCTTACCATCGGTACCTATTTTTCTTTTATAGATCCATTTACACCCAATAAAAATAATTTTTTCAGGTGGATCCACTAAGGTCCATATCTGGTTCGAATGCATTTAATCAATTTCTGACTTCATTACATCTAACTTTTTTTCAAAATCGATATCGGATATCACTTCATCAAAAGTATTAGGATCATCACCATGATCCCTATCTCGCACATGGAACACTTTCTCTACATCATCTTTTAGCATACCCATGTATTTTTTAGGAGGATGAAAGATTCTACCTGATCTACGAGGTGAAGGTAAAACATTAACTACTAACTTATCATGGATAGATTTTTGAGGATTTATACCTTGTTGCTCTTCAAAAATATTCTCTTCGAGCTCAACTAACCTCCCACTACCACCATCCTAGAGAAATTATTTTTTTAGAAATATGGCATTGTGACTCACAATCATATTATGCTCATGTGCAAAGTAAAAGTAGTACCCATGGATTCTTTAGGATATCCTATAAATCGAGCTACAACAGATCTGTTTTCTAACTTGTTAACTTTCTGTCTCTTGACATAGACTGGACATTTTCAAGTCTTAAGATAACTCAGACTCGACTTCTTACCATGTCATATCTCATATGGCATGATAGAAATAGATTTAGTAGGAATTTTATTTAAAATATGCATCATGGTAAGTAAGGTGTGTCTCTAAAGAAATAAGGATAAATCAGTGAAGCTCATCATGGATCGGATCATATCTTATAGGATCCTATTTCTCCTTTTGGATATCCTATTGAGTTGAGGCATATTGGTAAAAGTCCATTGAGAGTATGCCATTCTTCTTAAGGTATCTCAGAAATTCGGCACTTAGATATTTCTCTCCTTGATCAGATCGAAAGACTTTGATGGATTTACCTGTTTGCTTCTCTACCTTATGCCTGAATTTTCTGAACTTTTCAAAGATTTCAGACTTGTATTTTATAAGAAATACATAGCTGTATCATGACAGATCATCAGTAAAGATAATAAAGTAGCTATAACCATCTCTAATCTGTGTATTAAATGAGCCACACATGTCAGTGTGTACCAGGACTAGTAATTCAATGGTTCTTTTCTCTTATCCTACAGAGAGTAACCTAACCATTTTTTCTCAAAGATTTGATTCACAAATCGAAATTGACTCAGATTTAATCAAGTCTAGGATCCCATCCTTTTTCTATCTGTTTATCCTATCCTCTCCAATATGGCCAGGCTTATAGTGCCACAAGTATTTATGGTTAAACACATCTTTAGGTCTCTTTGGGCCTACGACACTAACTACTTGCTCGTTTAGGTTCACATTAGCATCAACATGCAAGTGATAGAAACTATCAATCAAAAGATCATATGCAATCAATTTATTTCATAAATAAATAGAATAATAATCTTTATTAAATTAAAAAATAAATTCATTATGTGCTAGTACAGAAATCGAAATCAAATTTTGGCTAGCTACAGAAATAAAATAACAATTTTTTAAATTTAATCTAAAGCCTGACGATAAACGACTTTTATAGTAATTTTTGCTCCATTACCGATTCAAAGGATCATGTCACCTTGCCTTAATCTCCTACTTCTTATTAGACCCTGCATTATAGTACATATATGAGCACTAAAATCAGAGTCTAATACCCAATTAGAAGTAGAAAAAATCATTAGGTTAGATTCTATTATGAGCATATCTTCATAACGTTGTTCATTCTTTTTCATCTTTAGGCTCTTCAGGTAAGACAGACAGTTTCTCCTCCAATGGCCATTGGAGTTATAGTGGAAACACTTTTTCTTCTCCATAGCTTTCTTTAGAGCATCCTTCTTAGATTTGCTCTCCTTCTTTTGCTTCTTTACAAGCTTATTCTTTTTTTTCTCTAGAGATTTTTTCTTGAAAGGTGCCCACTCAATAGCGAGAACATAGCCTCTTGAACATTTCAAGATACCCTCAGCAGTGACCAGCATATTGACCTACTTGGATAAGTTACAGTCTAATTTGTTCATATGATAGTTTATAATAAACTGTTCAAACGAACTAGTCTGGGATTGAATGATCAAATCCCCCTTTAACTCCCTCTACATAATAAGCTTGAGCTTCTCAAGCTCCTCAAGGTCCTTGATCATTATCATACAATGATCATGGACTGACTGTCTCCCATGCATCTTGATATTGAACAACCACTTAGATAATTCGAAGCATGCAATTCAGCTCTATTCACCATACAACTCTTGCAGGTTAGTGATCATGGCATAGGAAATGGGTATGTGCATATGTCAGCTTTACAACTCATTTGATATGAAAGCCAGTACATAGCACTTTGGCCTAAGGTCATCATTCATCCATTTATCTAGAATAGCTCTTTGCTCTGCCATAAGATGGACTGGTAAGGCTAGGGCATCTTGATCGAGTACATACCCAATCTTCTCGGATGTCAGGACAATCCTGAGATTTCTAAGCCAATCTTTAAAATTTATGTCAATCAGACAGTTAGTTTTAAGAATGCAGGCTAGTGGATTAGAGGCCTACATTGTTTATCTATAATAGTAGAGATTCTAGTTAGATATTTGTATTTAAATTTATATTTGCTCTAGAAACTTTTAGATGCAAATAGACTCCCACTATTTTTTTGAATTCTGACACTCTCTGGATAGAAAGTGAAAATCCGACGCAACCAATGCAAAGTTTCTAATGGGTGCTGTAGTCCCACCAATGCCGTGCACCTCACTTAAAAGTTATTGATGACATGTACACCGATGTATAGGCAACTCTTTGTCCAGATGCTTCTCTAAGTATATTATAGCGACTTAGTCTCTAAGTCATGTGAGCTCAGATAACACATATTGTCCTACTCCTTAGTTAAGCTAGATCCACCATTCATAAGCAGGTGTGAAGCCATCATTGAGTCCCTCAGATAACACATATTGGGCCCAATCCCATCTTCACTCTGGAGCAACTCTTTGCTAGTAGAGTGGTTACATGTTTCTGATGCAACTGAACCATTACGATCAGTTGAGAACAGTCAACGTCAGTACCACGCCCGCACTTCTACAACGATAGAAGACCATAAGGCTTAATATTGATTACGAAGGTTTAGGTCAGATCTCATCTAATCAGTCATCACATGATTGATCTAACTAGCATGGGCTAAACTAAAATGTCTTAGCAATTAATGAACCCAATCATCCAATTGATTAGGTAAGTGAGATCGATGGGAGGGTACACCATTAACTCATCGTAGACAAAATTATCTAGGTGAGTAGCCTCTTAATTAAAAATCATCAATCGAGACTTATCTTAGACACCAAATGATTTATTGGTTTCAATTAGTCAGCTTAGGTGAATCAGATTTGAGCCATAAAGCCAAATTAGGTCCTTAGCTTGACTCGATTCTATATATGGAGTTTAATCGACTCAATCTATAATACTGGTAGAATCATAAGCTCAATTGATCTAATCTAAATCAATACTTGACTTAGTTTAATCAATAGCTACATCGATTTCAATCCAATATGATTAAATCATAATCTAAGATGCAATCCTAATGCAAAACTACCCATGTCCCATGATTTATATACACACTAATTTTAGATCATAAAATATTTTTCAGATCTAAATTTTACATGAAAAATAAATTTTTGGTTCTTAAAATATTTTGAGAACATGCATGCAATCATATATCATATATATAAAAAATTTTAAATTTTTTAAAAATTAATTTTAGATCTAAATATACCATCATATATCGCATACATAAAAAATTTAGATCACAAAAATTTAATTTCTAACCTACGCATGCTTTCATATATCGCATATATGAAAAAAAATCAGAATTAAAATATTTTTTAGATCTGAACATAAATACATACATCGCATGTATGAATCAAAATCAAAATTTTGATAGTAATTTTTAAAATTTTTATACTACTTTTATACATATAAATATGTGGCTCTGATACCACCGTTGGATTTTCTACAAGTGCTAGTGCATGTGGATTTCAAAATTTTTTTAAATCCAAAATATAAATAAAAAATTAAATTAAAATATTTTTAATTTAAGCATGCATTCATCATATGAAAGTACTTATGGATCTAGTTCATTTACTGAAATTAATATAAACTGATTTTAGGATGAATAAAGAAAAGCCTGTGATCAATTCGCATACCTGAATCACTTTTTCTTTACTTCAAATCTGTAACTGGGGTTGAATCCAATTCAATTTCTAGATTTGGAGCTGAGCAGGTTCTGAATCAGTAGCATAAGTATTCTACCTCTATAGGTATCCACAAGGCTGATCTAAATTATTTTCTCTTGAATTCTGCTTGCTTTAATCGAAGGCCTGAATAGGCTTGAACCAAGTTTGGATAGGGATCAACCCTTAAACATTTTTTGATCTTTCTTTCTTGATTCTTGAAGAAGCCAAAAATCTTTCTTGATGTCTCAACTAATCAAGAAGAATAATTTTCAAGAAGTGGTTGTAACAAACTCCTAACAAACTTGAGAAGAAGAAGAAACCAAAAGCCTTGGTGCCAACACTTGACACCAAGCAAAGGGATGCCGCCCTCCTCTCTTCTAGATCCAATAGGGGATGCCTAGAGAGAGAGGGCATGGGCTAGAGAGAGAAAAGGAAGGGGAGGCATTGGGCACAGTAAGGGTGGCTGCAGGGATGAGGAGATGAGTGATATGAAGAGAGGTAGGGCTAGGGTCCTTTTAATAGACAACATAAGGGTATCCTAATCAAATTAAGATCCTTCCTTCTAATCATATTAGAAGTTCTAGCCTAAAACAACTTGGATCATGAAAAAGGGGTGCCACCCATCCTTGACCCACACCTACACCCAGAGCTAGGCATCCCATCATATGGGATCCAATTAAATACTCTCAAATCAGTCCACATGGTTTCATAAATTCACTTTAAGTATTCTTGATCAAATCAAGATGAATAAAATCAAGAAACTCTTTCTTGATTTAATTCAAATCATAAATTAAGAATCCAACCATTGGAGGTCATTGAATCAAATTTAATTAGGTTTAAATTAAGTGTGAAAATTGGTTAATGCTTATCATATAAGCAAACCAACTACAAAAAAAATTGGATTCACCTAGATGCTAGCAAGGTTAACATGAACCCAATAAAATTTTTCTAAATCCATATAAATTAATACTTCATAAGTTCAATTATAACTAATCTAGGTCTTCTTCCTTTATGTGTAACCATATAGGTTTAATTTTGTCTAATAGTGAGACATACCATGATCTCTATCACATGTATCACTGAAACTCCTTTCAGTTGGTCGGAATAGTTTCACTCTAACTCGATAAGAATTATTGATCTAGAATGATCATATTAAGCTCTCATAATCCATCAGTAACATCTAACAATATGTAGTGACAACTCAGCAGAACTGAAAAAGAATCTCTAGGTGTAGTTAATGTGTGATACAGTCCCTCTATCGTAAGTCTGACTAAATCGCAGGTTATGGATAAATTGTCAAACCTCATCATCAGTCATATAATAAATCCGATCAACTTAAGTCTCTTAGTGATTTTAAATAAATTTTTTTTTCATTAATTACACTGTTATAGCCATAGACTTATAGACTCAGCTTCTCAAATCCTATAGGATTACTCCTCTCTATCAAGATCGAAAGATCCCATCTAGATGCACATCTTACTCTCACAACTCAACCAATCGAAGTCAATATCTACTACAAAAACTCATAATTGAGTTAATGCTTATGTGTAGTCAAATTACAGCAATCTTACTATGAGCAACTGTGACACCACAGATCAAAAGATCAGTCATACAACTACAGTATCAAGATGATCACTAACGATTGGATAGAAATCTATGTGATATCTCATATGGTCACACTCAGTGCTAGTTATTTTCTAATAATTACTCACACTTGTCGCTCAGTGTCTCTACATCGTAGACTAGAGACTTATCTATTTCAAAAGAAGCGAACCATGCACCAATCTATCTGAATTTATCATCTGCTCCATGACTATCTAATGATCGAAAGCAATTTAGAAATTAATCATACATACCTCTAATTCTCAATAGTTGAGAATATGTATTGTAATATCAATTCTATGGACGATTTAAGGACATATAATACTTGAATGAAAAAAAATTACTCTTTATTGATTAAATCAATAGTTTAAGTATAAATATGTGTCATAGAATAAAATGTGTCCATCAATAATTAGCTTCTAGGACATACATCTAACAACCACGGCTTCATTAGGAGAAAAGAGAAAGAAAGAAGCTCGATGTTCACTGATAGAGGGCCTTAGGGTAGAGAGGGGTTTATTTATAGAGAACCCTAGATCTTGGTGGCCCTAGGACTCTCATTCTTTCTAAGATTCATCAGAGAAGAAGACTCCCAAGTCTTCGGTGATATCCAGCTCTAAAATCCTCTTCAACGAATCTTAGGGTATGAAAAGAAAAACAAAAAAAATGAAAGAGACAAAAAAATAGAAGGAAAATATTGAAGATTCCTGCAAGGAGACTTCTTCCACACGACCTCATTAGAGAGAAAGTCAAATTTGGGAAGGATTCGACCTCCCCTCCACTATATAAAAATCCCTCCTCCCTCATCCAAAGCTGACCACGATGAGCCCGACCTTCTTCTTCTCTTCTTTCTCTTTTTTTTCTTCCAATTTTCAGCAGATCCCCTTCACCATGCCCATCAGAGTTTGAAACTAGAAACATCACTGGAGCCAAGGTATGGGCTCGATTCTTCCTCCTCTCTCTTTTCTCCATCCTCTCTTGGCCCCAGATCTCACCGTCGGCCATCGGCTTTGCTAAAAAAATCAAGAAAAGAAGAACCCCTATTTTTCTCTATTTTGAACAAGCCTTCTCCCTCCTTTTTGCCACCCATGGTGCCGCACCCTTGGATCGTGACCCCCACCTACCTACTATCTTCTTGGAAGGTCTTGGCCGTCGATGGTCAGCCAATGAGCAGAGAAAATTTGAAAAGGGGTTGATCCCCTATTTTTCATGATTTTTTCATAATTTTCTTTGCTGATCGATCCTCGCCGCCGACTGTCCTTTATCCCATCATCATCGGCCACCTACTAGTGCTGTCCACTACTGGTCTTCCGATTAAGAACCACTAGTCTCCACCCATATTCCTCCCTGTTTGGCCAAAGAAATAAAGAAATAAGGAAAAGGAAGAAGAAAAAAAAAAGAAAAGAAAAAGAGAGAGAACTTCTCTCTCTTTCTTTCTCTAAAATTTCTCTCTCTATTCTCTCTTTCTCTCTCTACTAATCCATGAGCTGGATATAAACTTAAGATGATCTTTTCAAAGAGATCCGAACTCACTTTAATATCAGTGTAGATTCTCGATCCTAATCTGATCCTTATCAGAAATTCAGAGTCTGATCACCGCTGACCTCCTATTGAGCACCTTGACATGACCCATGATGATGTTAATCATGAATTTTTCTTTTAAGAAATATGAAGATTCTCTCTCTACTTTCTCTCTCTTCACCCACTTTCTCTCTTTAAGAATATCTATAGACCCCTATCAAGTCATGTCTTTCTCTTTTAAGGATCCTTATTGACTCCAACAAGATGATCTAAAATTACTTTGATATTCATGCCATATGTCAATCTCATACCGGGCATGTCTAGTATCTTTGAAACCCATTATTGATGAACCACGTTAATTGATCTTGATTTTTATCCAACCTATGTTCCATGATTTCTTAATCGAGTCATTTAGATCTGACCCTTGGCTAGGAGACCTTGAATTACTCCAGTGCCTGAAAAGTTTGTCAGACCAACCACTTGATCAACGACCCCCTTTCATTATTTAATTTTATTAAATTAATTAAAAAAAATTGATTATGATTTAATATTTTAAATAGGGTTAGCCGATTCTTCTAACGAAGTTTGAAGATCTAGGATGATCGCTGTAAGTGGATCTTACACTCTTTATTTATTTTTAAATTTTCATATTTTTTATGCATATGATCTTTTGTTGGTGAAATTATATTTTTCATAAAATAAGGATCAGCATATGTGATATAAAAAAGCATGTTTTATTATGACCATTGATTTCATGAATATGTTTTATGAAAATAGTATATTTATGAAGCATGAGTTTTATTATTTTTTCATCATGTATATATATATTTTAAGAAAAAAATATAAAAATTTTAAAGACTCTCAAATAGCTATGAATGAATCTCTTTGGGAAGGTTGACACTTGGAACTAGCATCCACATGAAACATGACCCCACTAATGGGTATAAAGTTGGCACATAAAATAAAAACTCTATCGATTAAGAAATATGACCCTGTCATGGATATAATAGTGACCTTAGCATGAATATCTGTAAGTAATATTTTGAAATATGACATGAATATCTGACAAGAATTATTTATGAATTATGTTTATGAAATGTTCATGATTTATTCATGCATAATTAATTTATGACTTGTTTTATTATATACACTATGAAATACTTTAATTTTTATAATATTTATTACTTTTTAAATTTTGTATTATTATGAAAAAAATTATATTTGACCTGATAAGAAAGTACAGGTTCTACTTACTAAGCTAGTATAGCTTATATTTTTTTCATTTTTTTCTCTTACAATGGAATAAGATTAAGACTAATGAAGAATCTAAGCTTGGAGATCTATGTAGCAAGTTTAAAAATTTTGCATCTAAATCTTAGATTATTGGATGACCATAGATTGTACTTAACTATTTATGAATTATAAGATATAGATTGGCATTTGATTTTGGATTTAGATGCTCTAAACAATATTGGTTTAATTCTTTGATGAATGATGAAACTAAATCTTTTATTATATTTTATTTATGATGGAATTTAGATGTCTATAATGGATAGGCTTCGTGTTATCGTGGATTTCATTCCTCAATAGCATGGCCGTGTTATGTTCCGAATTTGAGGATATGATAGAAATGGTATCAGAGCATAGGTTATGATTATTTGAGACTATGGTGTAAGTGACTGAAGCATAATATAAGTAATATTACAGCTTAAGTTATGATCATTGAGGACTATGGCTTAAGTGGTATTTGAGTATAAAATTATGATCACTAGAGACATGATAGATGTAACCTAAAGGATTCAAAGATTGGATTTCAGGGCAATGGGTATTGTGATGGAGTTTATTCAGTGGTATATAATGTGTATAACAGAACTGATGAGTTATATCTTGAATTTTAATAAGTATGTTTGACCTAAATTTTATAGGTGTTGACCTTTGAATATAGAATGTTATCTCGATAAGTTATGTTATGTTGTATATACCTGTTCAATTACTATTTAGATGATTTTAGAATTTTAAACTTGATATGGTGAAGATCTTGTAACTTTTGATGTTGATTATCTGATCATTACAATTTTGGAAAGAAAGCTGTTTAGGATGTGAACTAAGAAAAAAAAATTGCATCATACGAGAGAGAAATATTTTTGAGCATTGAACCTATAAGAGGATCATATATGAAACTTATATATAAATAAAAATAAATTTGCTTCTATTGGTAGATTTGATTCGATTATGAGGACATGGGATACATATCTTGGTGGATTCTTTAGTTATTTAAATTATCATATTTGGATCTGATTACTTGATTTTTTTTATATTTATTGGTGATTTTTGGATTGGGTTGAATTTCAAATCAAAAATTTACTTTTGAAGGTATTTTGCTATTATTGTTAAATTGAATAAAAAAAATTGGTTTTGAGAAACCTATATGAGTTTTAACAAATAAGGAACAAGATTTCATGTCGGTTTATTTATTAATGCTCAGCGTCATGATGAAGGAAGCTTTATAAGAAATAACATAATTGATTCTAGTCACAATGATATTGACTTGAGATCTTCCAATTTGTTAGAGATTTGAGTTAATAGTGTTACAAAAAAAGGCTTAGTTTGGCATCATCTTATTGATTGTGAGACAAATTTAGGATTAACTCACTTCAAATTAATTCTAAATATGTTAGATTCTTGATTAGTGGTGAGGCTTATGCAATGATTTCAAGCATGAAAAGTTGATCAAAGTTTTATTTTGATGTGATATGCTCCAAGCATAGTAAAGACAAAGAAATGTAAAATTTTGCTCTAGTTCTATCTATAAAAAAAAATAGAAAGTTGGATATTTTTTTAGATTCTAATGTAAAGTGATATTTTTGTCAGGATTTATCCGATAGCCTTGGAGGATTCGAATAAGTCCGGATTAGAGTACACAATAGAATTATGATGGTTAAGAATATAAATTCTAATACATCAAGTGATATGAATGGAGACTTGACTTTCATAAAAGAGACTACAATTGACCAATGAAAGGATAAGATTTTCAATCCTTAGGTCATTTAGATGTTGCAATACTATCCTCGTTGATTGGTTCTTTTGTTATAGCAGTGGTCAAAAGAGTTTTGGACTTCTTAAGTTTAAGATTAGTGGATTGATATTCCTTGGATGAGCTCGGATGTAGAATGTTTGGGTATAGATATCCTTTTCTCAGCTTTAACATTATTACTTTATTTGTTTGAATAGATTTGAGAATTTTCTACAATAATAATTTAATTGTTACATCATATAGAAAGTTAAAAAGATAAAGAAGGTTGTAGATTATGGTAAGCATCTAATGCTCCAGACTTTTCTATTTTTATTAAAAATAGGTAAGGTTGATTATAATTTTTATATGAAATTAATCAAGAGCAAATAATTTCATAGGCAAAACATTATGAGATTTTAAGCTAAGATTAAGAGATCAAAGAAATTCATTATCTTGCTAATAGAAATAATCTAGTTTTGAAATACCATATAATTATTTATATTGAGAACTCATGGAATAAGTACTCTGAGATGCAGATAATTTGGAAGCCTCAGGACAGTACGAGGGTTATATATTTTTAAAGTTTGAAACCTCAAGTATGCCAAGTTTCGAGGATAAAACTTTTTTTTAAAAGAGAATAGAATGTGATACCCGGCTCTAAAATCTCCTTGCACGAATCTTAAGGCATGAAAAGAAAAATAGAAAAAAGAAATAAAAGAGATAAAAAAATAAAAAGAAGGAAAATGTCGAAGAATCCTGTTGGGAGTCTTCTTCTATGCGACCTCATCGGAGAAGAAATCGAATCCGAAAAGGATTCGACCTCCCCTCCACTATATAAAATCTCCTCCTCCCTCATCCAAAGCTAACCATGATAAGTCCAGCCTTCTTCTTCTCTTCTTTCTCTTCTTTTTCTTTCAATTTTTATCGGATTCCCTTCACCATGACCACTAGAGATTGAAGTTCGAAATATCATTGGAGCCAAGGTAAGGGTTCGATCCTTCCTCCTCTCTCTCTTTCCCATTTTCTCTTGGTCCCAGGTCTTGCCGTCGGCCACCAACTTTGCTGAAAAAATCAAGAAAAGAAGAACCCCTATTTTTCTCTATTTTGAACAAGCCTTCTCTCTCCTTTTTTCGGCCACCGACACTGCCCTCATGGTGCCACACCCCTGGGTCATGACCCCCACCTACCTGCTACCTTCCTCGAACATCTTGACTGTCGGTGATCGGTCAATGAGCAGAAAAAATATGAAAAAGGGTGGATCCCCTATTTTTCATGATTTTCTTCACCAACCGATCCTCCACATCGGCCATCCTATAACCCATCATCATCGGCCACCTACTATCGCTACCCGCGGCTAGTCTTCTGATCAAGAACCACCAGCCCCCACCCATATTGCTCCCTGTTTGACCAAAGAAAGAAAGAAAGAAGGAAAAGGAAGAAGAAGAAAAGAAAAGAAAAAAAAGAGAGAGAACTTCTCTCTCTTCTTCTCTCTCTACTCCCTCTTTCTCTCTCTACTAATCCATAAGCTCCAGTATGAACCTAAGATGATCTTTTCAAAGAGATCTGAACTCGCTTTGATATCTATGTAGATTCTCGATCTTAGTCTGGTTCTTATCAGAAATTTAGAGTCCGATCGTTGTTGACCTCCTGTTGAGCACCTTGACATGACCCCTGATGATGTTAATCATGAATTTTTCTTTTGAGAAATATGAAGATTTTCTCTCTACTTTCTCTCTCATCACTTATTTTTTCTCTTTAAGAATACCTATGGACCCTTATCGAGTCATATATTCCTCTTCTAAGGACCTATGTTGACTCCGACAAGATGATCTAAAACTAGTTTGATATTTGTGCCACATGTCAAACCCATACCGAGCATGTCTAGTATCTTTGAAACCCATTATTAATAAACCATGTTGATCGATCTTGATTTTTATCCAACCTATGCTCCATGATTTTTTGATCGAGTCATTTAGATCTGATCCTCGGCTAGGAGATCTTGAATTACTCTGATGTTCGAATAGCTTGTCAGATCAACCACTCGATTAGTGGCCCCCTTTCATTATTTAATTTTATTAAACTAATTAAAAAAAATTGATTATAATTTAATATTTTAAATAAGATTAGTCGATTCTTCTAACAAAGTCTGAAGATCTAGGATGATCAAGGTAAGTGGATCTTATACTTTTTACTTATTTTGAAATCTTTATATTTTTCATGCATATGATCTTTTATTGATGAAATCATATTTTTCATAAAATAAGGATCAGCATATGTGATATAAAAAAATATATTTTATTATGAGTATTGATTCTATGAATATATTTTATGTTAATAGTATGATTATGAAGTTTGAGTTTTATTTTTTTTATCTATGTATATGTATATTTTAAGAAAAAGATATAAAAATTTCAAAGACTCTCAGATAGTTATGAATGAATCCCTTTGGGAAGGTCGACATCTAGAGTTGTATCACGAAATATGGCCCCATCAATGGGTATAAAGTTGGCACAAGAAATAAGAACACTATTGATTAAGAAACATAGCCCTATCATGGGTATAATAGTGACCTTAGTACGAATATCTGTGAGCAATATTTTGAAATATGACATAAATATCTGACAAGAATGATATGTGAATCATGTTTATGAAATGTTCATGATTTATACATGTATGATTAATTTATGACTTATTTTATTATGTGCTCTATGAAATGCTTTAATTTTTATAATATTTATTACTTTCTAAATATTATATTATCATGGAAAAATTTATATTTGATCCGGTAAGAAAGAGTAGATTCTATTTACTGAGCTGGTGTAGCTTATATTTTTTTTATTTTTTTCTCTTACAAAGGAATAAGGTTAAGACTGATGAAGAGTTCAGGCTTGGAGATCTGTACAGCAAGCTTAGAGATTTTGTATTTGAATCTTAGATCATTGGATGACCATAGATTATACTTAACTATTTACAAATTATGTGATATAGATTGGTATTTAATTTTAGATTTAGATGCTCTAAACAATATTAGTTTAATTATTTGATGAATGATGGAATTGAATCTTTTATTATATTCTATTTATGATGAAATTTAGATAACTATAATGGATAGACTTCATGTTATTATGGGTCCCATCCCTCGGTAGCATGATCGTATTATGTCCCGAATTTGAGGGCGTGACATCTTCTTCCCATTTATTTTTTTTTTTTTTTTTGATTTTGGGTGGGATGTGGGCCAATTTTCAATGGGCTAGTCCAACTAGACTAGGCCATCATATTCTATCCCTTTAAAAAAAGTTTCATCCTTGAAACTTGATGTACCTTCATTTTCAAACAAGTGAGGATACTGAGTCTTTAAATCATCTTTCACCATACTTTCGCTATGCAACTTTGGCCTAAGCTATGCTTCTAAGTCTCATATTCTAAACTTTTTTTTATTAACTAGTTTCATCCTTTAAGTAATGCAATTATATATATATATATATATATATATATATATATATATATATATATATATATATATATATATATATATATATATATTTGCCATGAATAACTTTATAATAGCAGTGGCTCATCCAGTTTCTAAAATATATAATTCAAAGATATAGTAAACTAAGAAAGAATGAGAAGAGCTATGATCAATAATCATACAAGCATCTCCTATAGTTGATTGGAGTTGTACCTATCACTACATTGTTGCTTATCGTAGTATCCTATAGAGTCAAGGTAGATATTCATGCATTACTTCTTTGTCCCTGTTCAACTAAGCTAACGGCTTTGGAGTCATTTGTTTTCTTACTAGAACATTCCCCTAACAAATGTCTCCACTTGCCACACTGATAACATGCTCCAAGCTTCTTAAGACAAGGTCCATCATGATTTTTACTGCAATACCCACAAGTCTCTGCTCTCATCTTCTTCTTAGGGTTGTTCTCTAAGTTTTCATATTGCACTACAAGAAAAGAATATTTTTGTGATGAAATTATTTATAATAAAAATATTTTTATTATCAATAAAGTTATTTATGATGATAAAAATATTCATCATAAATAATTTAATATTTATGATGAAAATAAATTTTCATTGTAAATAGTCAGATATCAGCAATAAAAAAAAATTTCATTGTAAATATATATTATTTATGATGAATATTTTCATCATAAATAATATCTCATTTATTTTAATTTTAAATTTCCAAATATTAGCGATAAAAATATTTTTATCATAAATAATTTAAGTATTTACGATGAAAAATATTTTTTTCAACACCAATAAGTTTATTTCCAATGAAAATATTATCATCACCAATATTTAAAAAAAATAAAAAATTTAAAAATTATAGATTATTTATGATGAAAATATTACATCATAAATAACTTAATATTTGAGATAAAAATAATTTTTGTCATAAATACTTGATATTTATGATGAAAATATTTTCATCACTAATAGTAATAAAAAATTAAAAATTACTTATTAGTTATGATGAAAATTTTTTATCATAAATAATTAATATTTATGATGAAAAAATTTATATCATAAATATTTAATTATTTATGATAAAAACATTTTTATTACCAATACTTAAAAAAATCAAAAGTTACTTATTATTTATGATGAAAATTTTTCATCATAAATAATTTATGTTTATGATGAAAAGTATATTTACATCATAAATATTGTATTATTTATAATAAAAATATTTTTATCATTAATATGTAAAAAATTAAAAATTTAAAAAAATTATAAAATTTAAATTTTTGATTTTATATAAGGCAATTACATCTATTTTTTGTAGCAGCTGTATATATCTTTTATCCTTTTACATAGTAAAGAAGCAAATGTAAGTTATGATCCAGACTAAACTTTTTATATGAAAAAATCATATAAAAGTGAGCGATATTCATGCATTAGAATGAATAGATCCTTTTGAATGAAATGAGTTATACGTTTATTTATGACGTAAAATTCATCTGTTCATCATTGTCACTGTTACTAGTGATATCAATGAATCTTTCTGATAGATTATTTATTTTAAACGGTATGAAAGGAGCCTCCTTTTATGCAAAAACTATATAATTAAGCAGTACATTCTAGCATGGCTTCCACAATCTCGAAAGGTATCGTGTGTCTCGCATCGATCAATGCTTAAATATATCTCTGTAGGAGTTCCAATCATGAAAAGATAAACAATATGAGTACTCATCTTCCAAGCAATGCAAAGCATAAAAATGAGCTTATGCTTTATAACACAACTTGCACTACCCATAGGTTTGCTTTGATTCTGGTTAATTACTAGATCTTTGATGCTCATATAATTCTTCTTGAATTTCTCAAGCTCAATCCTCACATGCATGCAATATATGAGCTTCTGGATCTCTAACTTTCTATCCCTATCCTATCCTTCAAATCTTAATTTTGATAGATTTCTTTCATGATCTCAAAATCATCATAATATTCTCGTATTCTGACTTTCGGATTGAGGACTCTGAGAAGAAGATGAGCTCTTTGGAGATCGAAGACTTCAGAGCTATTGATCTCTCTTAGTACTCATTTCATTGCGAAAGTCGAAGAGCTGTTCTTATAACCATTATTAGCGATGTAAATTAAACCATTCATCATAATTATATTTTTTATATACTTAATTTTTTTTATAAAAAAAATTTTGAAGAAAAAGTCATAAATTAACTATTTATATAAAATTTTTTGATTAATAAAAAATTAATTTTTTTAATAAAATTATTTTAAAAATTTTTTTAGATTAAAAATTTTTTAGATTAAAGAAAATTAATTTTATTTTTATCATGAATATTTTTTTAATGTCATTATTTTTGTTAAATTTTTTAGATGGAAAATTTTTTTGATGAAAAAAATCCAAAATTAATTTTTTATAAAACTATTATTGGAAAGATTTTTTTAGACTGAAAAAATTAGGGAGCCAAAATTTTTTTTAATTATTAGTGATGAAAACCAAATTTTCATCGTAAATAGTCTTTAATTTTTTTTAAATTTTTTTAAATAAAATTTATTTATAATGTAAATTTATTTTTCATCAAAAATCATATTTTAAAAATATTATTTTTATCAATTTTTGTGAAGAAAAAATTTGTTAATGGAAATTTTTTTTATTAGCGATGAAGAGGGATTTTTATGGGAATAACCATTTTAATAATAATATTTTTTTTATTTTTTTGAAGGTAAAATTTTTAGAAGGAAAAAAAATTTTTTTGGATGATATTTATTAGTGATGAAAATTAAATTTTTATTGCTAATAGTCTTATTAATGATGAAAATTTTATTTTTCATCACCAATAATTTATTTCATAAATTTGTTGGCCAAAATTTTTTTAGAAGAAAAATTTTTTTAGTGAAAAATTTTTTGGCAAGTCTTATTAGTAACAAAAATTATTTTCCATCGCTAATAATAGTATTAGTGATGAAAATTTTTATTGTTAATAGTTCTGTATTAATTAGACATCAACTCGACGTCCCTTCATGCGAAACCCTCTCTTCCTCCCCCCTCTCTCCCCTCTCCCCTCTTCGAGCTCTCCCCTCTCCCCTCTCCCTCTCCCTCTCCGAGCTCTCCCACCTCTCTTCCCACCGGTGACCGCATCTCCACCGTTGTCGTTCGCCGTCGTTGATGTGGGCTTCTCTACCACCGCCGTTGTCGTCCGTCAGAGGTAAGGGTTCTTCCCACTTTTTTTTTTTGGTTGATCGGGCCACCAGGGGACAGATGGGGTTGCAGGGGTGGAGGTGGGCGGTCGGGGGTGACACCAAGGTGGGGAGGAGGTCGAAGGGCGGTTAGGGGCGACACGAGGACAGGGAGGGGGCCGTGGGTGGTCGGAGGTGACATAGGGATGGGGAGGGGGTTGGGGGCAGTTGCGGGTGACACGACGGTGAGAAGGGGGCCGTGGGCGGTTGGGGGTGACACGAGGGTAGGGAGGGGGTCGGCCAACAACCGAGGGTGACACGGAGGTGGAGAGGGGGCCATGGGCGATTGAGGGCGACACGGGGGTGGAGAGGGGGTCGGCCAGCAGCCGAGGGCGACACGGGGGTAGGGAGGGGATCGTGGGCGGTCGGGGGCAACATGGGGGCAGGGAGGGGGTCGGTCGGTGGTCGAGGGCAACACGAGGGTGGGGAGGGGGTCGGGGGGCAGTCGGGGGAGACACAAGGGCAGGGAGGGGGCCATGGGTGGTCGGGGGCGACTCGGGGCTGGGGAGTGGGCCATGACCGGTTAGGGGTGACATGCGGGCGGGGAGGGGGTCGACCGGAGAGGGAGCAAGGGAAGAGAGAAATGAGGGGAGAAAAAAAAAGAGAAAAAATAAAAAAATAAAAGTAAAAAAATAAAATATTAATTAAATATTTTATTTTTTGATTAATAAAAATAAAATTTAGATTACGATCTGAATTGAATCGAGGTTGGGATCTGAGTCAAGATCTTGATTCGGGTTGGGATCCAAATCGAGATTTGATCAGGATCCGAGATGGGATCCGGGTCGTGGGGGGTTAGAAAGGGCGGTGGCACCGCGGGGGGTGGGTTGCGGGAGGTGGGTGACGACGGTGGCATTGCAGGAGTGGGGGTCTGACCTGAATGGTTTGGGGCCGAGTTCGAAGCCCGACATGATGGGCCTCGAGCCGGCCTGATGGGCCTCGAGCCGGCCTGATGGGCCTCCTGGTGGTCCGACCCACTTCTAGCCTTATCCGTGGGATTGCCTCCACGGTGCTGCTTTTGGTGAATTTGGAAGATGAGTGAGAGGGAGTGGAGGATATCCAGTGTGGGATTGGATTTCGTATTATTATTTTGCATTAATATTATTTTACATACTCAACTACTTATAGTTTATTTTATATTTATTACATAATTTTTTTAGTGTTACTGTTAAAATTTATAAATTTTTTATTATTTCACTAGCACAATGCACATTGCTTTTATTTATTATAATTTAATTATTTTGTGTGCTATTTTGTATGCTTTTACTTATTATAATTTAATATAAAAAAATATTTTTATTTTAGAGAAAACTCTATTAAAATTTTTGATGAAAAAATTTTAATATAGAGTTACTCTTTTTTAATAAATTAAAAATTCATCTTTGAATGTATGTTCAGAGATGATAGTTAAATTACATTGAGCCATAGATTTCTGTTCAAGAGTCAATCATGATTGAGATTGACTCTTAGATGTCCCGTATTCGAGTTTTTTTAAAAAACTAATAATCTTATTATTGTTAATAGTTGATATTTTATTTCATTATATAGTAGTCAGCATTTATCTGTCCACTATTCTCTGAGTATATAGTGGATAGGATGCGTAGGTATTATATTCACGTTGTATACTTGGAGAACTATGAGGAGATGCTATCGAAATTTTTATAATAATAAAATAAAATATGGATTAACAATAATAAGATTATTATTTTTCTAAAAGGGATAGGGCCATATATGTTAGTAATAATTTGAAATGGATAGAATCATGCATTTTTGCTTCATTAAATTGGTGGAAAGAGATTTTCTATGTTACTGTTCAATCTGTGTTCTTTAATGTATACTATTTTATATAAAATGATCCATTTCTGGATCTAAATCGAGATTTGGTCCGAAATTTGGATCGAGATTTGATCTAATTTGAAAAAAATATTTGAAGCATACTGAAGCATACTGAAGCTTAAAGTCATTGAAAATGTCCAATTTGAGAAAATATTGGGTACTTGCAAGTGAAAGCATACTGAAGCTAAGCTGAATTAGATGAAGCGAAGTATTTTTTTTGAACTACCATATTGAAAGCAGCTACTACTTCATTGTAATCTGGATATAATACACATTGAAAAGAATATTTGTGATAATATCATCGGTACAGTATTGAACATCCCAAAAAAATAAAAGATAGTACAAAAGATCACTTTGATTTACAGAAAATAAGAATCCAACTGGAGTTGCATTTAGTTCATCAAGGTGATAGATTTTTTATGCCACATACATGTTATTCACTGTTTGGCAAGAAAAAGAAGAGTTTCTGTGAATGGTTCAAAATCGTAAAGTTTTCTGACACTTACGCTTCAAACATATCGCAGTGGCAATAATGACGATAATATCTCTAGCATGAAAAGTTATGACTCTCATGTGATGATGCAATGCTTGCTTTCTGTGGTCATACGTGGCTATTTGGGTAGTGATGTTCCAACTGCATTGATTGAGTTGGGAGTGTTCCTTCGAGAACTGTGTTGTCAAAAATTGATGATGAACTTATTTGAGAAGTTTGAGAAGGATATCATGCTGATTCTTTATCAGTTAGAAAAAAACTTTTCTATTATCATTTTTTGATGTTATGGTGCATCTGACTATTCATCTTTTAAAGAAAGCTCTTTTGGCCCAATCGGTATATTATCGGTGGATGTATCCTATTAAAAGATAAAAAAATTATACACACTTTATCATATCAGTTATAAGATGCAAATATATTTCTAAAATTTAAATTTATTCTTATTTATAGATTCTTATGTATCCTAAAAAAATTTGTGTGCAATAAAGCATGGCCTGAAGGGTCTATAGCAAAAGCATACGTAGCTACGGAGTATATCACATTCTGCTTGATATATCTTGACGATGTCAAAATAAAATTCAATCGTATATATCATAATGCAGACTGTGAATGGAGTGATAATGAACCGATACTGTCTATATTTAAACAAATGGTTCGACCCATTGATGGAAGGAGATATGAATTTATGGATGTGAATGAACTATTCAAGGCACACTTTTACATTCTAAATAATTGTGAAAAAATTAAAGATTTCATTGAGTAAGTACCATCTTAGCATACTGTTTAATGTTCTAAGCAATTTTTTCTTGTTGATGTAAAATTAAAAATCATGATTTGTTATAGTGAGCACAAGAGTATACTATCTAGAGTGAATAATACGGATGCTGATGATTGACATAGGAGAAAATTTATTAAATGGTTTGGAGATCTTGTAAGTTGCACTAGTAATACATTATTTTTAATAATTATAAAAATAATTATTTAAATCAACATAATTTTTTATGTTATGGAGTAGATGAAATATAAGTATTTCAATAAAGAAGAGGGTACGATCGATGAGTTGTATAATTTAGCATATGGCTCCGATCGAAGGGTTAACCACTATGCATCCTGTATCATTAGAGGAATGAGATTTCACACAAGGAAGCTTGAGATGCAACAATGGATCCAGAATAGTGAGATTGCTACGATAGGTTATGAAGAAGAAGAAGAGATTGAATATTATGGTGTACTGATATATATCATAGAACTGAAGTATGGGTCCAGTAATTCTGTATTCTTATTTCAATATAAATGGTGGGATATTAGCAATAAAAAGATTGATATTCATATCGATCCATACTTTATTAGTATAAATTTTGCACGAACATGATACTAGAATGAGCCGTATATATTAGCAATTCAAGCAAAATAAGTAGTATATTTGAAGGATCTAAAGTATCGAGATAATTAGCATGTCGTACAAAGAATAATACTTAGAGATATATATGACATACCAATCCAACTAGAGATGGATGAAAATTCAAATTTACATAAAAAGGAAGCTTTTCAAGAGGAAGAATAAATATTAGCCGAGCTTCTTGTTGATGAAGAACTTGTAACAGTTCCTTTGAATAGGGCTGATCTACCATCCAACGAAGTTGAAACTGATTTTATATTTAATCTTGATGAGTCAGAGGATGATGATCAGCTCATAAATGATGATGAGATAGAAGATGATACATTAATTGATTATTGTAATTCGAAGGAAGACCTACACATTAAGAAAGATACGAATATTGATGAGTGGATCTATATTTTTTATTGAATCTTCTCTTACAATAATGGCATGTGATATAATTCTATTCATTAGAATATAATTATTTTTTGCTATTATTATTTAATATTATATTCATTTATATGTCAAGAATCACAGGTATAGCACCAAGAGATAGACGACGACGTTCGCATTCGCAGCCTACTCCTGAGGTTGAGGTGCCTTCACCCATTTCCATTATCGCACCAACAAAGTCACCAGAGGATCTTGCACTGGCAAGTCTCAGTGAGGCAGGTCCGAGTGAGGCGGGTTCGAGTGAGACAGATCTGAGTGGTAGTATTATACTTTTTATATAATAAAATTTATTTTTTTATTTAGATAGTTATCATATTAATGATTTATTTATTATTATTTCGGTCAGTCTCCATCAGTGATGAGGCAAAGATGAGGTCCATCGAAGAACCTCACTCTAGAGCATTGGAGATGCGAGCATCCAGAACAGTGTCTCCATATTGAGATACCATCTGACTACATTAGGTCCATTAGGGGATGGTGTGAGCCATGGCAAACCGAGCTGGGCATCATATGCCACAGCTATACCTTCGTGATATTTTTCGATTGGCGTCACATTGTACAGGCTCAGAGAGAGATTTTCTACACCCAGTTACAGATAAAATAAATTATATCATAAATTTTTAATTAGCACGATATTCTTTTAATATTTGTTATTAGCAGGGTGTATTTGATATTATTGATTTTGAGGAGGATCGCATATGGCGAGCTGTGGACTCTCATTTATGTTTGCATTTCAAGGAGTATCGCCATCGCATACATCAACATTGATACCATATGATGCAGGATCATGGGGTGGAGGCAGCATGACAGTGGCCCTATGACAGCATCACTATGGATGATTGGGCTCTCATATGTTGGTATTACAAGGATCTGGCATATCCAAACTTCTTTTTTTTTAAAATTTAATGATTGAATTATTTATTCTTAAATTTAATTTATTATCTACTAATTTGACTACTAACTGTATAGAGACGATGTGCCCAGAATACCGTGAGTCGGATGAGACAGACTGTGTCGCATTGTGGGGGTTCGAGGTTGTTCGCTCGTCATATGGAGCAGATGGTAAATAATTTTTAATTAGCATATTTTAACTCTCTAACTATTTAATCTTTATGAAGACAGTTATATCCTAGTTTAATCTTGATCAAATAAAGTTAGATGATTGGATCAATCCAAATCATTGGATGCCACTACTTATCAATCATACTTTTTCACGATGATCCATATCCTTTCTAATTACTGGACTTGATCCTATATAGGGTTGTAATTATCTCGATAAGAAGATGTCCAACAATGGGATACGATAAGATGATCTATAATTGAGGATTTTAAAGAGATAAAATTTTTAAAATTATTTGAATATATTGGTTGATTCCAATTGAAAGGTAAGTAATATAACCCTTTTTCTAGATTTATCGATGAATTATATAGAATTTATATCATCATACTATTTGTATTTTATGAATATGAAGGATGATATTTATTTGTTAAATTTATTTTATTATAGAATATTCTTTGATGCATTATTGAATATATTGATTTTGTTATAGAGTTATGATCGGTTGATTTTGATTCCGGATGGTTTCATGTATTGTTCTAGAGTTATGATCGATTGATTTTGATTTCGGATGGTTTAATTTCATGTATTGTTTGATGGAAATATAAAACTAATTTTATCAAAAAAAGATTTGATTTAAGATGAATTTTGATGCACATCTTGACTATATATTGGATGCCCTGCTAATGAAAATTGTATGCTGGTATATCGACACCCTACTAGTGGAGATTATATGATGGTATATCTATATCCTACCAATGAGGGTTGTGCACTGGTATGTATCTTCCCCTAGTTAAGCTGCAACTTTTCATGATTACATAAGAACCTATAATGTGTATATTGGTTTTATTATATAAATGAGGGACAAGATTGGTAGTCCAAACAAATAAGTATTGTATATTCAAAACATATTCTCAAAAGTTCATAAAGAATACAAATAACTAAAATTGGAAACAAAATAACAAAGCTAAAAGAATGTATGCCTTTTAAAAAAATACATATAGGAGAGGCAAGAACAACAAATGATGGCCATAAGACATCACAATTATCAACAATATATGATAGCTATAATTCATAATACAATGATTTCTTAAATAAAGAAAACATGTGAATAAATTGTAAAGTCTGTCTATAATTTGATAATAATTAAATTGTTTTAGTTTGATTTGTTTATTGAGAGTAATCTAGAAAATCATTAAGCCAAAAGAAAAATCAAGAAAACTTCTAGAAATTTTTAATAACTGAATGAATATTATTATTGTATCTATCTAGATCTTGAGACAAGATTCCTAACTATTTTTCTTTTCTTGCAAAATCAATAATTACGAGAACTTTTTAATGAAAAATTTGCTACAATAATTTTGAATTGAAAAATACTCCAATTTGATTTCATCTATCATTTTGCTATTAGAAAGGCCCTTCCACTTTTCAAGCTTTTCTAGAAAAAGGGAAAAAATTAATATGTTTCCATCTACCCTGTGGTCGGTGCTAATTTTCCATCCACCTCTTCTCTCTAACACCCACTGATTCATGGAGGAAAAACAAAACAATTGAAAACTCAACGATCAAAAATGAGAAAATAATTCTAATCCCATAAAACAATTAAAGAAAACTTACATGTGCTATTCCTCTTTGTTCATGATAACTATCCATCCTCCTCTCCTTGCTGGTTTTCACTAATTTAGGAAGGAAAATTCTGGCTACTAAAAAATGAAATGAGATAAATTGGATTCTGATCACTATTCTTTTAGGGAAGCAAGTTTTAGTTTTAGTGCCCTTTCTCCATCTCTTAACCGAATCCTAATTAAATCTAATCTTTTTCTGAGGATGACAATATAATTGAAAAATAGGTTATTTATACTTTTAGTCCTTGAAGTTCAAAAATATGAAATTTGGTCCCTCTATTTCTAAACTGTTTTAATATGGTCCTTCCTTTAGATTCTAATCACTTTTTCTCACCGAAAATCTCAGTTGGGCAATGACTAATGCTTACATGGTGAAAGTGGATGCTTATGCGGCAAAAACTGCCTAAACGGAGATGATGTGGCATAATAAAAAAAATTTATTTTGATGACATGGCATAGGAGATGCCATTGCATGTGGATGATGACGTGGCACGTACCGTAGAATTTTCTTTTCAAAAGCATCAAATCGCTGAATATCATGCCATTATCCCTACACCAATCATCATCCATATCATACGTCATCATCTATATACCATACCTTACATTTTTGGTGTTCTAAGTTATGGTCCTTATAGTTTAAAAATCTTCTAATTAGGTCATTTGATTTTCAAGTATGATTTAATTTAACTTTTCCAACTTGGTGATAAAGCAGATGATGATTCTAACAATGGGCAAGTCACTAGATGCACTTAAAAAGCCAAAGATGGTGGCGGTATTCGAAATAGAGAGGCTGGGTCCAATCTTGGAGATGGCCCCGAAGTAAATTAGGTTCAGAGATTTGAAGATTACTATCATAGCCAAGTTCTTAGTTTTGTCATTGCCAAGCTCATTACTGCTACCAAGTTTCTCTTTGAAAAAGAATGGATCAGCAATCATGGACCATGCAACTAAGGATCTAGGGTCTTTGCTTTAGCTAGAGTAGAACAGACAATTAAAAATAGAAATCATTTTCTTTCTCTTTTATTGACCTTCTTTTGCTTTTTATTATTCCTAGGTTTAGATCGAACTTTCAATGTTTGTGTTTTAGAAAAAAAATGGGATCAATGGATGGAATCGAAAGTTAGATGAATAATGTGCGATGGGGTATTATCCACAAGTCATGATGATATAGATTTTTTTTCCTTACATATATTTGTCTATTCCAATAGAAGATGAGAGAAAAAGGAGGATTGGGTCAAGATATGATTGAAAGAGTAGAATCAACAACATAACAATGTATGATTAATATAATTCTTTTATTTTTAATATATATATTATCTCTTCATATTAGTTTCAACTGTCCAAATCATATTTGTTGGACCGTATTTTATCCATCCGATGGCATGGCCACCTCCCGATGACATGGCAGACACCTAGCATCGTGATCTGGTAGCTGAAGACATGTTGCCCAGGCCATGTCACAAACATCGGCCTGCGCTTGATGATGCATCGAAGATCGGAAGCTAGATGAGGACAATATCATTAGGCACTAACCGATCCTGCTCCATTCCACCCTAGTTCTCCAAACACCATCCCCCAGTTCGGACGCCACTGAATCTCCTTGGTGCACAAAATCTGTCGAGTCAGCTTTTAGTTACAATAGTACACTACTCTCCAAACATGGGTGGCTAGCACTGTAACAACCTACTGACACTACCACTCGGGCCTCCTGATGGCCACCTCTCCAGCTCTGCAGGCTCTAACAACCTATCAAATTCTCTCCTATAAAATGGAGGAAAGGAGAAAAGGGGAAGAATTCGAACTCTCACTACCCTTTTTCTCCTTTGTTCTCTCCTCTTCGAGATTTTGCTGACTTAGCCATCGGAGGGTTCCCCACCAAAGAACCCCCCACCTTCTTCTCCGACATGTGAGGACTTCTTTTATAGATCCCGGAGCCCTTGGCTGGCACACGATCATTTCAGCACGACATGAAGCGTCTAAGCTATCTTGCCACATCAGCCAACCTTGAGGAGGAGTGACAACATATTGGCATTAGAAGGAGGGCTTGCTTGCCCCATTTTCTAGAAAAAGATAGTAAGAACTCGATCTCAGAACAATGTCATCATGTCGTGCCAACAATCATCGCTGCATAGCAATCTCAACGGGTGGAGCACTGGGAAGCAAACTCCCAAACGGCCCACCACCATTTGTCCAGACCCAATCACCACACTAATGAAGCAAGTTCAGGCACTCACAGCTACTGTATAGTGGCTACAATAGTACGACGTAGAAAGGATGCCAGTTCCCCTAATAGCTCCATCGTAGTGAAGCTACTAGACCCATGTAGAGTGGTCCGAATGAGGATAGGGACCCTCGAATGCAGCCCAGGCTTCACACCAATGGTCATTGTCAGCTAAGCCAGCTTTGCACCATTTGCCTTGACACCAAGGAGGACTCCACTTCAAGGAGGACTCCATGCCGATATCGATGGGATCAATTATTGAAGCCCTCCAAGGAGGACTCCACTTCAAGTCCCTCTCCATGTTGATATCGCTCTCAGCATGAAAACAAACTCGAGAGGAAGGTTCAGGAACTGAAACCCTAAATCGATGAGTTTCGGGAAGCCAACCATCATCAGAATGATGGTTTTGGCTTCACAACCCAACCCCTATTCTTTCAAAAAATTTTGAGTGAGCCAATCCTGAGTCGATTCAAAATACTAATGATCGAGTAGTATGACGACACCACCAACCCACTCGACCACCTGAAGGGTTACAAAGCCCTCATGATACTGCAAGGGATATTTGACACCCTCCTTTGCCAAGCCTCCCTGGTGACGCTTAAGAAAAGCATGAGGGTCTAGTTCTCCAACCTTTCACATGGATCCATCCGCTCTTTAGAGTAACTAGGAAGGTAATTCATGTTGCACTTCAGCAGCCAGAGGCTGTAGCTGAGGAACAACAATAGTCTCTTCTCTATCGAGCAGGGAGAGGATAAGTCATTGAGGGACTATGTGGTGCATTTTAATGCGGCTATATTGAAAGTTTGAGACTTCAACAAGATCGTTGTAATGTTAGTGATGAAGCGCAGTCTCAACAATAAGCTTCTAATTTTCTTCCTAAACAAAATTTTTTTGAAGTATTACACCAAACTCCTCTCCCATGTACTAAAGTACATGCAGGCTAAAGAGGAAGAGGTACTTCAGTACAAAGGGAGGAAGAATGGTGACAATAAGAGGCCCTACGACAATGATTGTGGAGCCTCAAAAGAAGGAGGGGGCAGCTGCCCCTAGAAACAGAGGAGGGCGAGTGTAACGGCCCAGGTTCTTGGGCCTATAAACCCTTGACGGCCCAATGAAAAAAATAAAAATAAAAAATTAACAGAAGGAGGAAGACTCCTAATCGGAGTCTTCTTCCTCTTCGTTTATGATGAAATCGGACTCGAGAAGTCCGACTAGGGTAGAAAACCTTCTCTATAAAGACCCCCTTCCCTCCCTAAGGACCTTACAACAAAATTTCAAAGAAATTAAAGGGATTTGAGGGATATTTTCAAAAGAGTGCCGTGAGTGGTTAATCGAAAGAGAGGGGCCGTTGGAGCTATTTTTGGCTGCCAAAACAAGGTATGTTTTTTCTCCATTCTTTTTGGATTGATCTTTCTGGCCATTGACGTGCTTGGAAGCCGATAAGATGCCGGTTCGGGCTCAAACAGGGAATCTTTGTTTATGTTGTTTCTTTCCTTCCGTCACCGGCAACAGGGATGGGTGGGGCTGCCATCGGGATGGTAGCCTCGCCGCCATCGAGGTTGTCGAGGAGGGTGGCCGAAGATGGCCTACCCTAGACATGTGAAGGGGAGGTGTTCGGGATGGAGGTTGGGTCCCCTGCTTTGATCGTTGGGAAGAGGAGAAAAAATCTCTTCTCTCTTCTCAAAATAAAAAAAAAAAAATTGAGACACAAGTAAGGGTTTTGATAAACCTCAATATATATATTTTTTAAAAAAATTAATTTGATTAAATTGATTTGTTTGATAGAAGAATAGTCCAACGAACAGGAGGACAATGAGTAGGGTTTTGATATTCAGACTGTAAGGCTATGAGTTTGATTTCTCATTGATCGAGATAAGAATCCTGTACATGATCATCACCGTATATGTTATTTGTTCGTTAGTTTTATAATGTTAATTTTGTATTACTGGATTTATGACCGATGAGTTTTCTATGCTTGAGACACCGATATATGGCTTATATGATTCTTTTTAAACATGAGCATGTTATGAAAAGATTCTTATGATTGATGGTATGAGTCTTATGGATATGACTTATCAATTTGATCATCCTGTAATTTAAAATTAATTTGATAAAATCAATAATTAAATAAAAAAGATATGGTTTGGACTAACCTCGACATATGGATCAGCCAGCTAGGAGCTCATATCTGAAACAGTCCGTTAGGAGCTTATGCCTGGAACAGCCCCTACTGGCTTATAGGTGGATCAGCCGGTCAGGAGCTCATGCCTGGGACAGTCTGCCAGAAGCTTATGCCTGGAACCGCCTCCATTGGCTTATAGGTGGATCAACCGGCCAAGAGCTCATGCCTGGGACAGTCCGTCAGGAGCTTATGTCTGGGATAGCCTCTCACAGGCTTTTGTACATGGGACAGCCGACCAGGAGCTCATCCTGGGACAGCCTTAAAAGGCTTATATGAAAAGAAAAAAAAATAGATTGGAAAGAGATTAAGGTATGGTCTGGGTTAGTCCAAAGCCAAAAGGGATAAAAGATTGTCAAACTGAAGATGTGAAAAGATGAAACATATAACATGTAATTCAACAATGAATGAAGACTTCACTTGATGATATGTGGTGATCCATATTTATTAAATGCATGTTTATATCAATATTCGAGTTATTATATACATATGAGTCTTCACAAAATTGTATTGATTTTAAAAATATTAATTTTATCTATTGGCTTGATGTACATGTGCAGTGATTCTTACTGAGCTGGAGAAGCTCATATTTCTTTCTTATTTTTTCAGACTCATAGGATGCTTAGTTTGGATGGTTTGGACGAGAGCAAATAAAAACTGAAGCCTTTAGTAGTTCAATTAGTTTAAATTCTCTGATACCAATGAATATTTGAATAATTATATTAAATAAAATTTACTTTTGATTTGAAGTTATGACTCGGTTGATTTATTTAGTATTTACTTGGTTATTTAAAATTTTGATGTGTTAATTATTTAGGCCTTACATGATCCTTAGGCCACTGCTCTAGGATTTGTATGGCCGTGTCACGTGGCCAACTCAGGTACTGGGTTTGGGGCGTGATAGAATGGTATCAGAGCCTAGGTTTGCGAATCTTAGGGTTCATTTTAGAGAGAGAGTATATGGGTAGACCTTTAGATGAAAATTAACTAATATGAGATATTTTCTTAATTTTTCTAACTAAAGTGAAACTGTGTAGATTGACATGGCACGAGAGATTGAGCATAGGCATAATCGGAGACCTACTCAATTTGCGGATGGCTCTAATGCTTGGGAGCTAGCTATGTAACAAGAAAATGCTCCACCCTCATCGGTTGATGATGCACCACAACAAGAACATCCTATTGAGCCTGTAGAGGTCACTCTTGGGGAAGAAACTCTAGGAGAACCTGAAATTCAATCTGGGGAATAAGTTACTGCAGCTCAGTTAATGCAAGTACTGGTTCAACAATAAGTTGCTACGAGAAAAGATATGAGGAGGATATTGGAAGTGCAGCAAGAACAACAACAGTAGATCATACAATAAATATTTCAGAAGCGACAGTCCCAGCAACAACAAGGAGCTGAAAATCAGTATGAACATCAAATCAATTTATTAGATTTCAAAAAGTATGCACCATTGGCATTCTCAGGGATCTCAGATTCTGTGGAAGCTGAAAGCTGGCTGAAAGCAATAAAGAAAGTTTTCCATGCTTTGAGATGTCCTATTGAGAATAAGGTCACTTTTGCCACTTTTATGTTACAAGGTGAGGCAGCCGATTGGTGGGAGATAGAAATTGAAAAGATGGGGCCAAATGATGTACCTTTTACATGGAAAAAATTTAGAAAGGTCTTCTATGAGAAGTATTTTCCTCAGAGTATCCGACTCCAAAAATTTTGAGAGTTTGATCGACTGATACAGGGCCATATGACAGTTGCTCAATATGCAGCCAAATTTGAAGAATTATTGAGATATGCCCCTACATTGATAGCTGAGGAAAATGTTCGAACCAGAAAATTTGAGAATGGACTAAGGGATAGAATCCAACAATTAGTGACTGTATTTGAGCTGCCCACTTATAAAGAAGCTATCAACAAATGCTTAATAATAGAAAAAAGACTTAATGATGCTCAAGCAACAAGAGATAAAAGTATGAAGAAAAGGAGTCGAGCAATTGATTCTCAAGGTCAAAATATCAGAGCCTTCAAACCAAAGATCCTAAAATCAAGCCAGACTGCCACTAAAAGTAAAGTACAATCTCAAGGGAGCATTATATATTATAGATGTGGAGGATCCCATCTTAAACGAGATTGCACATGGCCCGGAGGACAATATTATAAATATGGATGAAATGGCCATAAAGCAATTGTATGCCGCAGTGGAGGAGAATCACAGAGACAGTAGATGCCTCAAAATTTTTAGAATATCCCCATAAATTGGGCACCCCAAGATGTACAAAGATAAGATGGGGGACAACAAAAACCAAGAACCCAAGGATGAGTCTATGCACTTACACAATAGGATGCTAATGCTTCTAACTCAGTGGTGACAGATACTGAATCGATCTCCTAAATTCTTTTATATATATGTCATGAAATATTATATGTTTAGATATATATAGACATATAGCCTTGGATGATAAATGAATTTTATGTAAATATCTGACAGGTATGATTAAAATAGCATCCAATGATGTCTCTGCTCTATTTGACCCTGGAGCTACCCACTCTTTTATAGCAATTAGTTTTATTAAAAGGACCAATAAGATGTCTCCTGCACCTTTAGAAAATGATCTTTGTGTCTGCATGCCAAGTGGAGAGGCGATCTTGATTAATTCAATTTGCAAAGATTGTATACTGAGTATTGAAGATAGAGAGATGAAAGCAGACTTATTAGTCTTAAAGATGAAAGACTTTGATCTAATCAAGGGGATGGATTGGTTAGCAGCATATCATGCTACAGTTGATTGCTTCAAAAAGACAATAAGGTTTCAAATTTTGAATTAGTCAGAGTTTAGTTTTATGAGTAATAAACCCTTCTTTATCTCAGCTATTCATGCTAAGAGGCTCCTTGTGAAAGGATGTGAAGGATTTTTTGCCACAATATTAGATACTCAGGATAAGAAACCCAAGTTAGAGGATATCCCTATTGTGAAGAAATTTTTTGATATTTTTTCAGATGATCTACCTGGATTACTGTTGAAAAATATGTCTCAAAAATCAATCATCAAGCTGTTGACGATTGAGCAACCAAGTATTGTAATTGATTTGTTAATAAATAAAATATATTGGCATTTTCATCATAAGTTTTTATCTTCTAACGAACACCGTTGTTATGATGAAGTCCTTAAGACTATTTAAGTTCGATAAAGAGAAGATTTATTGATTAGTCTTTAAAATTATTCACGACCAAATGATAGGCTGTTAATAAGGACGACAGCTTCTATCGAGCATAGGTCGCTGTAGGCCATATGGGTTGGTTGTCCTCTTAACCAAGGAGTGTAGAGATACTGGTATGGCATACAGGTGAGATATAAGGGTACATCATTATTAAACATGACTAACTCCAGAGCATTCTGCTATCGAGAATGTCTCTGATGGGATATAGGTATAAGTATCCCTTAGACCTGAGATCGCCTCAGTGACTTACAAGCAACTCACTATGCTTTGGTACTGAACTAACTGAATTTCTAATTCAGTGATGAAAGGCTTCTGGGCATAGTCAAGTACTTGTGAAGTTAGAGTATGATCGAGATGGGATTGACCACTCCAAGAGTTGGAGAAGAATGAGTCACTATATTTTAATTTAGCAAAACCTTGGCCAGGGTAATCCATCAGATGGATTTGATATTTTGAAATACAATGTGGACAACCTAATCAGAGGTGACAATTAAACTCTGAGGTGTCCTATGATCATTTTGGTCAAGAAAATGAATTATATGGAAACTATATCTGCATGGGTTCTAAGGATGTTATTCTACACATTCGACCTATCCAACCGTCGGGTACTATTGCTAGATGGTCACTTCAATTGGTATAAAAATTTATTTCTATACTATCGATTTAGGTTCGAACCTATGAGGTCACACACATTAGAGTTCATGATCCGATCGGATGGTTGATCGACGATTAAGAATCATTCTAGGGTTAAACGATCAATACGATTGATATTTAACCAAGTACAAGTGTTGCTTTAGGATCAATTAGCAATTTGATTGCTAATTGGCTTAATTTGATTAAGCCAATAGACTAAAATTAAATCTAACTAAATATGATTTAATTAGATTTAGTTTGGACTTGATTGGATCAAGTCCAATTAGTTTATTGGATAAGCCAAGTGCAAGAAAAAACTAGTCCTAGTTAAATTAAGACTTGGGTCAACCTAATTTTTAATTTGATTAAAAAATTAAAATAGATTTAAATCTAATTTAATCTGATTAAATTAGGTTCTTAATTAGATTAAGACTTATTTTAATTAGATTGATCTAATTTTAGTTTGATTTGGTTTGAAAAACCAAATTAAAACAAGTCATAAGATAGAATCCTAGTAAGACTAGGATTCTACCTTGCGCCACATAAGCTCCCCACGCCCTCTCTCTTATTCCATGCCAATTTTCTCTTATTTTGTGCGACAAAAATCCTCTCTCAGGTCTTCACCACACCCAAAAGGTTTTCTCTCTTCTTTCTTACATGAAAGATGGTTGTGGATCAAATCAAAGTAGAAATAAGTTTGGATTTCAAATTCTATGAGATAGAGTTTTAGAAATTCAAAACTCTTTTCTTTTTGCACCGATTTTATCTAGATTTTTTTTGAGATTTTCATGACTTTTATGGCACTTGATAGGCATCCTTTGCTGTTGGTCCATGTACAAAAAGAAGGAGGGGGCACCCAACTCCATGTACAAAAAGAAGGAGGGGGCGCCCAAGAGTTGGGCACCCCTTGTCTTGCCATGTTTGGATAAACCTTGACTAGGTATTTGACCTAGACAAGGACTCTATCATATCTTTCTATATAAAATAAATTTCTTCATAAAATATTCATGGAAAATAGATCAAAGAGAGACCTTTGGAGCATCCAAAAATCAAAGAGAAAGAAGGTTAGGGCATGGAGATATAATAGATACAAGATAGGGTGTCTAGAGAGAGCAAAGAGAAGAAGAAGAGGGTCTTCTTCTAGGGTTGTTGTGTTCATCTCTTCCCATCCTCCATCTTGAGTTTTCTGAGAGCATCTCATATTTTAAACTCCTCCTCCTACTTCTCATCTTTAGAAGAGTCCAAATCAAGAAGAAAGAGGCACTTGATCAACCATCGAAGAAGGATCAGCGCAGTACTACCATACTGTGCTGATTTTCTGAAGCAGGACTTCTAATCGAGATTCGTGGGCTCGTGTGGATGACTCCTAGAGGCTGGACGCATGTATGGCTTACAACATCATCTTTAAGCTCGGATCAGTAAGATTAGAACATCTAACTTACAAGGTAATAGATCTAATCTATTGTTTATTACATACATTAGATGTAGCATAGAAACATGTTGATATGATCAACATGTAGTTCATTCTCTATATATTTTAATTTTTGATTTAATACCATGTAATAATCATATAATAAGATCTTAGATCTATGAATTTTTTGATTTTATAAAATAAATTTTGATTTATTTTAGTCTTTTACTGCATGATCTTGAAAAATTTTCAAGATCTAATCCTGAAACCCTAGATCTGGTTCCTTCAATTGGTATCCGAGCCTAGGTTGTTTATTACATGATTATCTATACATGCTTAAATTATTTCTTAAATTAGGTCTAATTTATAATCTGATTATTAAATCTAAAATTAAAATTTTTAGATCAATCACGAACTGTAAGGTTGTCCTGCTGTAAAGTTTACCCCTTACAGTGCAAAGGTTGTCCTAGTTCGTGTAGATTTATCTTTAATCATAAATTTGTTAGATGTGATCTAAATTAAATTTATGATTTATTAGATTTAAAAGATATTTAAATCTAAAATAAAATCTCTTTGTTAATATAACCTGCGCAAAGAACCATCATATTTTTGTCTGAAAATTTTACGCAGTTTAAAGTTAAAATTATTTCAATTACATGAACCTGTTTAGATTAGATCTAAAGTAGTTTCATGTTTATTTCATTTGCATTTTGATTATAAATCAAACATACAACTTGGTTGGTGAAACCATGTTGTAAAATTATTTTATAAATATAAAAATTATTTTCAAAAAGCCGAACCCCAACCTTCAGCCCAAAACTTAATTAAGAATTAAGAAGTTGTTTTGATTAGGTTCTAGGATTGTGAATTGAAGAACCTAAGACACAAACCATAACACATTGGGTTAATAGGTTAGTGGAAATTAGGTCCATTAATTGGGTTAGGCCTAAGGTTAGATTAAAGATAGACTTAATTAGAGAATTGACTAAATCTAATCAATTATTGTCTTAGATTAGGTCATGGATTCTCTAGATCAATTATAATAGTTATAGTTGGTCAAGTCCATATCTTTAACGAGAACCAAATGGACTTGATCCTTAGCTAAGTGGTCTAGCACGAACAGTTAGGTTAATCCAATTGAAACTAATTAAACCAGTTGGTAACTAAGATAAACCAGATCGGTGGTTTTTAATTGGGAGCCCACTTACCTGACTATTTCTGATGGTGTCTAAGACAAGCTTTGGCAGACCCTCCCATCGATCGAACTTACTTGACCTCTTGATGAAATTATATTTTGATTGGATCACTTGACTATTCGAGCTGACCCATGTCAGTTAGATAAATTAGAGTGACTGATTTAGGTGCTCCCAGACCAGCCCTTTTAATGGTCTCTCTTCAGCTGACTTGGTGAAGCCAGTGGGAGGATCATGATAAGCTGGTTCATCTGACCTCATCCTCTAAATTAATTAATTTTTTTAAAATTATTAGGTTCTTAAAATAAAATAGTTATGATGATAACTAGATCATAGCCTCCCATTAAATGGATGATAATGGGTCCATCAATTGGATAATCATTAGAGGTCCAAAGGCCTGGTGCTTATCGGCTGATGAAATTATCATTCATAATATGATTTCTTGACTGCATCTTTCTAAATGGTGGTTAGGTTAGCCAACCAAAGTTGAACCTAATCATTCATTGGCTAGATGGGCCAAGTATGGTCATGTTAATGGTTGGACCTAACCAGACCTTTTCAGTGGAGGCCAAAGCCTACTGATTAGGGACTGGGGCAAAATTAAAATTATTAAAAATTATTTAGAGAAATAATTGGTTATGAACCTATCCTTAGATGTACATCGGTTAGCCAACCAAAGTTGGACTTGTGTGCAGTCTAAGTGGATTATAGTACCCACTAAAAAATTAGGATAATTTCTCGAATTGGAGGTAGAGGCTACTAATTTGAATAAAATAGTGAAAAAACTCTTTTGATTAAAGTCCAAATATTTAGGTTTAACGAATCAATTACTAATTAGGTTATGATTTTTTTTGTGTAGATATGGCCACTTCTCTATCACTCTGATCATTGTTGGACAATGATAAGTTGGTAGGACTCAACTTCAGTAGCTGGTACCAAAAGTTGAAGATAGTTCTGAAGCATGAACGGATCTTATATGTGATAACAGATCCTACACCTGAGGAGCCAGCTGCCAATGCACATGGAACAGTCAGAGATACTTACCAGAAGTGGCTCAGTGACCGGATCACAGTGCGCTACATCATGCTGGCTGCCATGAGCGATGAGTTCAGACACAAATTTGAGACGGCTCAGCCAAAGGATATGCTTCAAGTGTTGGAGGATGCTTTTGGCACACCCGATGACATGGAGAGGCACAAGACTAGTTGTGCCATCTTCAACGTCAAAATACGGGATGGTGCCTCTGTCACTAATCATGTATTGTACATGATTGAGCTGATGGAGCATTTGAGCAAGCTCAGCTTTCTCTTGCATGAGCAGCTTAGGAAAGATGCAATACTAAACTTACTGTCCAAGTCTTATCTCCCATTCCTCACTCATTATAGAATGACAAAGCCTGAAGTAAACTACCACGGGTTACTAGGATTGCTTCAGAACTTTGAGAAGGATCACCAACTCCACAAGGAGTCGGTGAAGTTAGTGAGAGGTTTGTCTTCTGATTCTCGACCCTTTAAGAAAGAGAAAAAGAACAAGAAGAAGAAAGTGAAGAAGGTGCAAGTTCAGGCTGGGACATCAGTGCAGGACCAGACCAAAAAGATCAAGCCCAATAAGAGTCAAGCTGAATGCTTCTTTTGTAAGAAGCGGGGGCATTGGAAGAAAAATTATCCTCAGTACATTGCCTTCCTAGATCCGAACAGGCAGAGAAAGCAGCAAGCTATTGCTGGGTAAGATATTTATATGATAACTCATTGCAATTTCTCTATTTGTGATATAACTGACTGGGTATTGGATACCGGTAGCCCTTACCATATTTTCAATTCGTTGCAGGGGTTGCAGGTCAGTAGGAGATTCGAGCAAGGCGAGAGGTTCCTAAATGTTGGAGATTGAAGATCAGTTTCAGTTCTAGCATTAAGAATCTTGAAACTTGTATTTGAGTCCCATACCGTTGTTCTTAATGATTGTCATTTCTGTCTCAGTTTCTTATTAAACGTTATTTCTGTAGGCCTTCTGGCCAAAAATGATTATGAAATTTCAATAAAGAAATAAGTTTGTAATATCATTATGAATGATGTTACTATTTTTTATGGATATTTGAACAATGGTGTATATATGTTGTCACAACTTGTTAACGTAGTCTATTCTACTGGCAAGCACCCTAGATTAGATAGTGTGTCAGATATTTACTTATGGTACTATAGGCTAGGTCATATAAACAAGAATAGAATAAATATATTGACTCAAGAGAGAATCCTTGAAGTCAGTGATTGTGAATCACTTCCAACCTGTGAGTATTGTCTTCTTGATAAAATGATCAAGTCATCTTTTACTGAAAAAAGGTGAGAGAGCTACTGAGCACTTGGGCCTAGTACATACTGATGTATGTGGGCCCATGAGCACAAGTGCTAGAGGTGGATATTTCTACTTCATCACTTTCATGGATGATCTATCCAGATATGGATATGTCTATCTGATGAAACATAAGTCGGATTCATTTGAAATGTTCAAACAATTCCGAAATGAAGTAGAAAAATAAACTGGAAAGAGTATTAAAACTCTTCGATCTGATCGAGGAGGAGAATACCTTTCTGGTAAGTTTCTCACATACCTAGGAGAGAATGAGATTCTCTCTCAATGGACTCCTTCAAGAATACCACAGCATAATGGTGTGTCTGAAAGGAGAAATCGGACTCTGTTAGACATGATTCGATCCATGATAGATTTTGCCAACTTATCAATATCCTTCTGGGGATATACACTCGAATCGATCTGTTATCTATTAAATAGGATTCCAAATAAGTCTGTAATTAAGACTCCATATGAGATATGGACAGGGCGTAAGCCAACACTTCATACCTTAGGGTCTGAGGGTGCCCAGCCTGTATCAAACGATCAGTTACAGATATACTTGGACCTAGGTTTGACAAATGCACATTCATAGGGTACCCCAAAGAGACTAAAAGATATTTTTTCTACCATGCTGATGAACAAAAGGTGTTTGTCAGTCTTAAGGCAATCTTTTTAAAAAAGGAGTTCCTTGGTGAAGGAACCATTGTCTCTAAAGTTGAACTTGATGAAGTTCAACAGAAAGAAGGACCGACACTAACAGCTGAACCTGAGTCGGATTTGATTAGATCAGATCCGGAGCCCAATATACCTGCACCATTAAGATGATCCGATAAAGTATCACGTTAGCCGGACAGATACTATGATTTCTTGATCCAGAACAGTGATCCCATCGAATTCAATGAGAACGATGAGGATCGATCACCTATATGGATGCAATGTAGAGATCTGATTCTGAAAAATAGCATAAAGCTATGAAATCCAAAATAGAGTCCATGAAGGTCAACGATGTATGGACATTGGTTGACCCACCTGAAGGGGTTAAACCCATTGGAAGTAAATGGATCTTCAAAAGGAAGAGGGGCGCAGATGAAAAAGTGGAGACCTATAAAGCTCGTCTGGTTGTCAAGGGATATTGTCAATGTTATGGTATTGACTATGACGAGATATTTTTTTCTGTGGCAATACTCAAATCTTTCGGATAATGCTTGCAATAGCTGTCCATATGGATTATGAGATCTGGCAGATGGATGTAGAGACAGCTTTCCTAAATGGAGAGCTAACCGAAGAGGTGTATATGATACAATCTGAGGAGTTTATATCCACAGATGAGTCCAAAGTGTGCAAGCTTTAGAGATCCATTTATGGATTGAAGCAAGCTTCTCGGAGTTGGAACATGCATTTTGATAAGATGATCAAAGTGTATGGCTTCATTAAGAACGGAGAAGAGCCCTGCATCTATAAATGGGCAAATGGTCTAGTTGTGGTATTCCTTGTCTTATACGTGGATGATATTCTCTTAATCGAAAATGACATCCCCACACTACAGGGAATAAAAGTTTGGTTGTCATCGCAGTTCTCCATGAAGAACTTGGGTGAAGCATCCTACATCCTAGGGATGAAGATCTATAGAGATAGATCTAAAAAGATGTTTGGGTTATCCCAGTCCACGTACATAGACACTGTGCTGAAGAGGTTCAGTATGAAAAATTTCAATAAGGGCTATCTACCGATAGACCATAGAATTTCTCTCTCTAAGAAGGATTGTCCGACAACTCCTGAAGAGAGAGAGCGTATGAGTAGAGTCCCATATTCTTCAGCCGTGGGATCTATCATATACGCTATGACATGTACAAGGCCAGATGTAGCATACTCACTAGAAGTAGTGAGTAGATACCAATCTGATCCTGGAGAAAATCAGTGAAAAGTGGTTAAAGCCATCCTTAAGTATTTGAGAAATAATAAGGACCAATGGTTGGTTTATGACGAGTCAGATCTGAAACTTATGGGGTTCACAGACTCCAGCTTTCAATCTGACCATGATGACAGCAGAAGCGTGTCGGGTTATACCTTTACTCTGAATGGTGGAGCCATCTGCTGGAAGAGTTCCACGTAGCATACTATGGCAGACTCTGTTTACGAGGTGGAGTACATTGCAGCATCAAATATCACGAAGAAAGCTGTGTAGCTGAGAAAATTCATCATCAAGCTCAGAGTAGCACTCTCCCTCGATAGTCCGATCCTGCTCTACTGTGACAGCACTGGTGCCATAGCTCAGGCGAAGAAACCCAAAGCACACCAATGGATGAAGTACATTTTGTGCCGCTTCCACCTAGTCTGGGAGATCGTAGATCGAGATGACGTCGACCTTCAGAAGATCGATGGAAAAAAGAACCTGACCAACCCCTTCACTAAAGCCTTAGCAATAAAGGAGTTCAACAACCATAAGTCGAAGATGGATATTAAATACTGTGCCGAGTGACTTTAGGACAAGTGAGAGTTGTTGAAAAATATGTCTCAAAAATCAATCGTCAAGCTATTGACGGTTGAGCAACCAAGTATTGTAATTGATTTATTAATAAATAAAATATATTGATATTTTCATCATAAGTTTTTATCTTCTAACGAACTCTGTTGTTATGATGAAGTTCTTAAGACTATTTAAGTTCGATAAAGAGAAGATTTATCGATAAGTCCTTAAAATTGTTCACGATCAAATGATAGGCTGTTAATGAGGACGACAGCTTCTATTGAGCATAGATCGCTATAGGCCATATGGATTGGTTGTCCTCTTAACCAAAGAGTGTGGAGACATTGGTATGGCATACAGGTGAGATATAAGGGTACATCGTCATTGAACGTGACCAACTCCAGAGCATTCTGCTGTCGAGAATGTCTCTGATGGGATATAGGTATAAGTGTCCCTTAGACCTGAGATTGCCTCAGTGACTTGCAAGTAACTCATTGTGCTTTGGTACTGGACTAACTAAATTTCTAATTCAGTGATGGAAGGCTTCTGGGCATAGTCAAGTACTTGTGAAGTCAGAATGTGATCGAGATGGGATTGACCACTCCAAATATTGGAGAAGAATGAGTCGCTGTATTTCAATTTAGCAAAACCTTGGCCAAGATAATCCATCAGATGGATTTGATATTTTGAAATACAATGTGGACAACCTAATCAGAGGTGATAGTTGAATTCTAAGGTGTCCTATGATCATTTTGGTCAAGGGGATGAATTATATGGAAACTATATCCGCATGGGTTCTAAGGATGTTGTTCTACACGTACGACCTATCCGACTGTCGGGTACCATTGCTAGATGGTCACTTTGATTGGTACAAAAATTTATTTCTATGCTATCAATTTAGGTTCGAACCTATGAGGTTACACATATTAGAGTTTACGATCCGATCAGATGGTTGATCAACGATTAAGAATCGTTCTAGGGTTAAACGATCAATACGATTGACATTTAACCTAGTGCAAATATTGCAGGAGGATCGATTAGTAATTTGATTACTAATTAGCTTAATTTGATTAAGTCAATGGGCTGAGATTAAGTCTAATTGAATATAATTTAATTAGATTTAGTTTGGGCTTGATTAGATCAAGTCCAATTGGTTCATTGGATAAGCCAAGTGCAAGAAAAAATGAGTCCTAGTTCAATTAGGACTTGGATCAACCTAATTTTTAATTTGATTAAAAAATTAAAATAAATTTAAATTTAATTTAATCTGATTAAATTAAATTATTAATTGGGTTAAGACATATTTTAATTAGGTTGATCTAATTTTAGTTTGATTTGGTTTGAGAAACCAAATTAAAACAAGTCATAAGATAGAATCCTAGTAAGACTAGGATTCTACCTTGCGCCACATAAGCCCCCCACGCTCTCTCTCTTATTCCATGCCAATTTTCTCTTATTTTGTATGACAAAAATTCTCTCCTAGGTTTTCACCATGCCCAAAAGGTTTTCTCTCTTCTTTCTTACATGGAAGATGGTTGTGGATCAAATCAAAGTAGGAATAAGTTTGGATTTCAAATTCTATGAGACATAGTTTTAGAAATCCAAAATTCTTTTCTTTTTGCACCGATTTTACTTAGATTTTTTTAAAGATTTTTATGGGTTTTATGGTACTTGATAGGTGCCTTTTGCTGTTGGTCCATGCACAAAAAGAAGGAGGGGGCACCCAAGAGTTGGGCGCCCCTTATCTTGCCATGTTTGGATAAACCTTGACTAGGTATTTGACCTAAATAAGGACTCTATCATATCTCTCTATATAAAATGAATTTCTTTATGAAAGTTTTATGAAAAATAGATCAAAGAGAGATATTTGAGGCATCCAAAAATTAGAGAGAAAGAAGGTTGGGGCATGGAGATATAATAGACACAAGATAGGGTGTCTAGAGAAAGCAAAGAGAAGAAGAAGAGGATCTTCTTCTAGGGTCGTTGTGTTCATCTTTTTCCTTCCTCCATCTTGATTTTCTAAGAGTATCTCAGATCTGAAACTCCTCTTCCTATTTTTCATCTTTGGAAGAGTCCAAATCAAGAAGAAGGAGGCACCTGATCAACCATCGAAGTAGGATCAACGCAGTACTAGCATACTGTGCTGATTTTCTAGAGCAGGACTTCTGATCGAGATTCGTGGGCTCGTGTGGATGACTCCTAGAGGTCGAATACGTGTGCAGCTCATAACATCATCCTCAAGCCCGGATCAGCAAGGTTAGAATGTCTAACTTGCAAGGTAATAGATCTAATCTATTGTTTATTACATACATTAGATGTAGCATAGAAACATATTGATATGATCAACATGTAGTTCATTCTCTATATATTTTAATTTTTGATTTAATATCATATAATAATCATATAATAGGATCTTAGATCTTGAGATTCTCTGATTTTATAAAATAAATTTTGATTTATTTTAGTCTTTCGCTGCATGATCTTGAAAAAATTTTAAGATCTAATCCTGAAACTCTAGATCTGGTTCCTTCAATTACCTCCAGATCGAGAAATTGAGTTTTCTATTGACTTGATCTCTGGTACGAGTCCAGTTTCTAAAACCCCTTATCGAATGGTTCCAGCAGAATTGAAGGAGTTATAAAAGCAATTACAAGAGTTGTTGAACAAAGGATTCATTAGACCTAGTGTATCACCTTGGGGAGCTCCAGTACTTTTTGTGAAGAAGAAAGATGGTAGCCTTCGGCTTTGCATAGACTATCAAGAATTAAATAAGGTAACAGTATGAAATAAATATTCTTTACCATGAATTGATGATTTGTTTGATCAGTTGCAAGGGGCACAGGTCTTCTCAAAAATTGATCTTCGTTCTAGCTACCATCAATTGAAGATACAGTCTGGAGATATATTAAAAATAGCCTTTCAAACTAGATATGGGTATTATGAGTTTTTAGTCATACCCTTTGGTTTGACCAATGCACCAACAGCCTTCATGGATCTTATGAATCGAGTGTTTGTATCATACTTAGATCGATTTGTAGTTATATTTATTGATGATATTTTGATTTACTCAAAAAGCTCACTCGAGCATGAAGAGTATCTGAGGATTGTATTACAAACTCTGAGGAGAAAGAAGCTGTATGCAAAGCTATAAAAATATGAATTTTGGCTGAATAGTGTTACTTTCCTCGGGCATGTCATCTCCAAAGATGGTGTTTTAGTTGACCCAAAGAAAGTGGAGACAGTAGTCGACTAGAGCCGACCTACTAATGTATCAGAGTGCATAGCTTTTTGGGGTTGGCTAGCTACTATCGAAGGTTTGTCGAAGGTTTCTCTTTTATTGCCATGCCCCTATCTCGTCTAACACAGAAATAAGTAAAGTATGAATGGACAGATAAATGCGAGCAAAGCTTTCAAGAGTTAAAAAGATGATTAGTGACTGCTCCGATTTTAACTATTCTATCTAGAATAGAAGGTTTTACTATCTATAGTGATGCTTCTCGTAAGGGTCTCGATTGTGTTCTGATGCAAAAAAAGAAAGGTCATAGCTTATGCCTCTCGACAGTTGAAGTCATATGAGTGAAATTATCCTATTCATGATTTAAAATTAGCAGCTGTGATTTTTATTTTAAAAATATGAAGGCATTATTTATATGGAGAGCATTGTGAGATTTTTATGGATCATAAAAGTTTAAAATACATCTTTACTCAGAAGGAGTTAAATTTGAGACAAAGAAGGTGGTTGGAGCTATTGAAGAACTATGACTTGACAATAAATTATCATCCTGGGAAGGTGAATGTTGTAGCCGATGCTCTAAGTAGAAAATTTTTTGATGAATTGGTTTCTCTAATTACCTCACAAAAGCCTATATTGCTAGATTTGGAGAAATCAGGAATTAAAATACGACTACATGATCCTCAAGTTCAACTTGCAAATCTTGTACTACAGCCTACTTCGATTGCAAGGATTAAGGTAGCTCAAAAGGAGGATTCGAAGTTATAAAAGGTCATAGAAGCAGTGAAATCTGGTATATAGATAGAATTTTGGACACATAAGGATGGGTCATTGAGGTTTGATAACAGACTATGTGTTCCCAAGATTTCAGGATTAAGGGACGAGAACCTAGAGGAGGCTCACCGTTCAGCTTACACCATGCATCCTAGAAGCACAAAAATGTATCAAGATTTGAAAAGAAACTTTTGGTGGTCTGGTATGAAAAGGGATATTGCATAATTTGTAGCTCAATGTTTGGTATGTCAACAAGTAAAAGTCGAACATTAAAGACCAGCAAGACCATTGCAGTCTCTTCTTATTCCTTAGTGAAAATGGGAACATATTACTATAGATTTTGTGACTGGATTACCTAAACTACTTCACAATAATAATACTGTATGGGTAATTATTGATCGATTGACGAAATCAGCGTATTTCTTACCCTTTCGAATTGGTCTTTCCTTAGAAAGATTGACAGGCTTGTATATAGAGCAGGTAGTATGACTGCATGGGGTACCAGTTACTATTGTATTAGATCGAGATAGTAGATTTGTTTCTCAGTTTTGGAAGAGCCTTCATAAAGCCCTTAGTACCAAGTTAAATTTCAGTACAACTTTTCATCCTCAAACTGATGGACAATCAGAACGAATTATACAGATTCTAGAGGATATGTTAAGGGCTTGTGTCATGGACTTGGGTGGTGCATAGGATAATCACTTATCATTGGTTGAGTTCGCTTATAATAATAGTTACCAAGCAAGCATTTAGATAGCTCCTTTTGAGGCATTATATGGAAGGAAGTGTAGATCGCCCATTTATTGGGATGAGGTGGGAGAAAGAAAACTATTGGGATCAAAAATAGTGCAACAGACGGTGAAAAATATACACATGATCCAGGAACGGCTTCGTACAGCTCAGAGCAAGCAAAAGAGTTATGCTGATAATAGAAGAAGGGAGCTAAAATTTCAAGTAGGCGATTATGTTTTTCTGAGAGTTTCTCCCACTAAAGGTATCATGAGATTTAAAGTTCATGGTAAGTTGAGTCCAAAGTATATTGGCCCTCTTGAAATTTTAGACAGGATTGGAGAGGTTGCATATGGGTTAGCATTATCGCCGGCTTTATCTGGTGTACATAATGTGTTTCATGTATCAATGTTGAGAAAGTATATTCCAGATCCAAGTCATGTGGTGAGTTATGAACCTTTGCATCTTCAGAAGGATCTGACTTATGAAGAATATCCAGTACGGATTGTTGACAAGAAGGATCAGGTGTTACGACATCGAAATATTCCTTATATGAAGATCCAATGGAGTAATCATAGTGAGAGAGAGGCTACATGGGAACTCAAGACAGAAATGACGGTCAAGTATCCACAACTCTTCGAAAACTCAGGTATGCAAATTTTGAGGACAATTATTTTAAAGGGGGGAGATTGTAACGGCTCAGATTCTTGGGCCTGTAAACCCTTGACAGCCCAATGAAAAAAAAAAGAATGAAAAATTAATAGGAGGAAGACTCCTAATCGGAGTCTTCTTCCTCTCCGTTTTTGATGAAATCAGACTCGAGGAGTCCGACTAGGGTAGAAGACCTTCTCTATAAAGACCCCCTTCCCTCCCTTAGGACCTTACAACAAAATTTCAAAGAAATTAAAGAAATTTGAGGGATATTTTCAAAAGAGTGCCGTGAGTGATTGATCGAAAGAGAGGGGCCGTCGGAGCTGTTTTCGACCATCGGAACAAGGTATGTTTCTTCTCCCTTCTTTTCGGATTGATCTTTCTGGCCATTGGCATGCTTGGAAGCTGGCAAGATGCTGGTTCGGGCTCAAATAGGGCACCCTTGTTTGTGTTGTTTCTTTCCTTTCGTCACCGGCAATAGGGATGGGTGGGGCTGCCATCGGGACGGTAGCCTCGCCGCCATCGAGGTTGTCGAGAAGGGTGGCCGAAGATGGCCTACCTTGGCCGTGTGAAGGGGAGGCATTCGATATGGGGGTCGGGCCCCCTGCTTTGATCATTAGGAAGAGGAGAAGAAATCTCTTCTCTCTTCTCAAAATTAAAAAAAAAATGGGACACAGGTAAGGATTCTGATAAATCTCAATATATAATTTTTTTTTTAGAAAATTAATTTGGTTAAATTAATTTGTTTGATAGGAGAATAGTCCAACGAATAGGAGGATAATGAGTAGGATTTTGATATTCAGACTGTAAGGCTGTGAGTTTGATTTCTCATTGATCGAGATAAGAATCCTGTACATGATCATCACCATATATGTTATTTGTTCGTTAGTTTTATAATGTTGATTTTGCATTACTGGATTTATGATCAATGAGTTTTATATGCTTGAGACACCGATATATGGCTCATATGATTCTTTTTAAACATGAGCATGTTATGAAAAGATTTCTATGATTGATGGTATGAGTCTTGTGAATATGACTTATCAATTTGATCATCCTATAATTTAAAATTAATTTGATGAAATCAATAATTAAATGAAAAAGATATGGTTTGGACTAGCCTCGGCATATGGATCAGCCGATCAGGAGCTCATGCTTGGGATAATCCGTCAGGAGCTCATGTCTGGGACAGCCTCCACTGACTTATAGGTGGATTAGCCGGTCAGGAGCTCATGCTTGGGACAGTCCGTCAGGAGCTTATGCCTGGGACAGCCTCTCATGAGCTTTCATACGTGGGCCAGTCAGTCAGAAAGAGATTGAGATATGGTCTGGATTAGTCCAAAGCCAAAAGGGATAAAAGATTGTCAAATCGAAGATGTGAAAAGATGAAACATATAACATGTAATTCAATAATGAATGAAGACTTCACTTGATGATATGTGATGATCCATATCTATTAAATACATGTTTATATCAATATTCGAGTTATTATATACATATGAGTCTTCAAAAAATTGTATTGATTTTAAAAATATTAATTTTATCTATTGGCTAGATGTACATGTGCAGTGATTCTTACTGAGCTGGAGAAGTTCATATTTTCTTCTTGCTTTTTTCAGACTCACAGGATGCTTAGTTTGGATGGTTTGGATGAGAGCAAATAAGAACTGAAGCCTTTAATAGTTTAGTTAGTTTAAATTCTCTGGTACCAATGAACATTTGAATAATTATATTAAACAAAGTTTACTTTTGATTTGAAGTTGTGACTCGATTGATTTATTTGGTATTTACTTGGTTATTTAAAATTTTGAGGTGTTAATTATTTAGGCCTTCAATGATCCTTAGGGTGCTGCTCTAGGGTTTGTGTGGCCGTGTCACGTGGCCAACTCAGGTGCTGGGTTCGGGGTGTGACAGCGAGAAGCCCTCTACATCACTTTAGTGACTACACTCTTCTCTCTACCATGCATGCCCAAATCCTTATGGAGATTGAAGGGAAAGACATTATACATTGGCCTCTAAAGATAAGGGTGCCTGCAGGCTAGAGAAATAAGAAGAAATACTGTTGCTTCCATCAAGACTACGGCCATGATGCCAAGGAGTATCACCAGCTGAAGGATGCGATTGATGAACTCATCCACCAAGGCTACCTCGAAGGGTATGTCCGGAACAAGGGTAAGCAACCAACTGAAGAACCACGTCGGGCACCAACCGATGTGAACAATGACCATGGTAACCTCCCAACGGCTAGCATCATCAATATGATCTCGGGTCTCGTTAAAGGTAGAGGGCAAGTGAGGAAGAGCTCGATGGGTCCAAGTGGAAGAGACAATGGACCGATGAAGCAAATTCTTCCTCATCTAATGATGTCATTTTTTTTTTCTGATGTCGATGTAGCTAGAGTTCAAACTCGTCATAATAATACCATCATCATTTCAATGGCAATAGTGAATTATGATGTAAAAGAATTTTGGTTGATAATAAAGGTTCCGTCGATGTCTTATTTTATGACACTTTTTAAAGAATGAAACTATCTAAGAAACGACTCAAGGGTGTCAACATGCCGCTCATCGACTTCTTTAGCAGTTTGATATCCATAGAAGGCAAGGTGGAACTACTTGTGATAGTGGGGAAACCACCTAGGCAAGCAATCATGCTTCTCAACTTCCTTATAGTTCAAATACCCTCAACATACAATGCAATCCTTAGGCAATCTAGACTTAATGCCTTGAGGGCCATTGTCTCAACGTATCACCTCCTCATTCGATTTCCAACTAAAAATGGGATTGGAAAATGAGAGGCAATCAAGCACTCGCTAAACAATGCTTTATGGCAATAGTCCAAGGAAGCAAGCCTAAGGAAACTTTGTCAATCGAAGGGTTAGACTTAAAGAAGGAAGAAGGCAAGGACCGAGGTGAACCGATAGAGGAGCTCATCGAAGTGATGCTTGGGAACAATCCAAATCAGACTGTTAAGATCGAAAGTCAGCTGCCCAAACACCTCAAGGGGCAGTTGATTGATTTTCTTCGAAAGAATACTGATGTGTTTGCCTGGTTGGCATCCAACATGCTAGATATCTCTCCCAATGTCATCACCCATAAATTGAATGTCGATTCCCATCATCAGACTATCCAGCAAAAGAAAAGAAGTTTCATCCTGGGACAACAGAAGGCCATCAATGAAGAAGTCGACAAACTTCTTGGGGTGGGATTCATCTGGGAGGCAAATTATCCAAAGTAGATCACCAACATGGTCATAATGAAGAAGGCTAGTGGCAAATGAAGGATCTGCATTGACTACACCGACCTCAATAAAGCTTGCCCCAAGGATGGCTTCTCTTTATCACAGATTGATCAGCTGGTAGATGCTACCTCAGGCCACAAGCTCCTAAGCTTCATGGATGCATTCTCGAGTTACAACCAAATCCGGATGACACTCGGGGATGAAGAAAAGACATTCTTCATAACAGAGCAGGGACCATATTGTTACAAGATGAGGCCATTCAAGTTGAAGAATACGGGGGCACGTCAGATCAATAAGATCTTCAAGAAACATATCGGCCATAATATGGAGGTGTATATGAATGACATGCTCGTTAAAAGCATCGAGGCCGACTAGCATGTTGCGGATTTGGACAAAGCCTTCAACAAACTCAGGCTCTACCAGATGAAGCTGAATTCAAACAAGTGTGCTTTCAGGGTTGGCTTTGAAAAATTCCTTGGCTTCGTGGTTACTCAATGAGGAATTGAAGCTAACCCAAAAAAATCCAAGCACTTGCGGAGATGAAGCACCCAACCAGCAAAAAGAAAGTTCAATGATTAATTGAAAGAGTGGCAATGCTGAGGCGATTCATCTCCAGATCAGTCGAGAAATGCCTCCCATTTTTCAAGGTAACAAGATAAATAAAAAACTTTGAGTGGTCAGAAGAATGCCGATCCATATTTGAAGAACTCAAGAGATACCTGAGATCGGTATCTCTTCTCTCCAAATCTATCGAAGGTGAGAAACTGTATATATATTTGTCAGTCATCTCATAAGCAATAAGCTTGATCCTCATTTGAGAAGAAACTGACATACAAAGGCTGGTCTATTACACCAGCAAAGTTCTCAGAGATGCAGAGACTAGATATATGAGGATCGAGAAGATAATCTACACTATCCTCATCACCAGCAAGCATCTTCATCCATACTTTCAATCCCACACCATCATCGTACTCATTAATCAGCCCTTAAGAGCTATACTTTGAAGACCAGACAAGTTCGGTCATCTGGCGAAAAAGGCAATCTAGCTCGAAGAGTTCGACATCGAGTATCTGCCTTGCACATCAATAAAGGCACGATACTGGCAGACTTCATCGTTGAGTGCATGATCCCCAATGAAGAGTCAAGCTGGGATGCTTTAGAGCTAAAGATCAATGTGCAAGGCAACTATTGGATACTACACATGGAAGTGGCTGCAAATTCTCATGGAAGTGGTGCAGGTCTGATCATCTCCAACCCTGATGGGGTCATCATCGAGTACACTTTAAGGTTCAACTTTGGTGCCATGAACAATGTGGTCAAATACGAAGTGCTCATCATGGGATTGAGGATCATTAAGGAGCTTGGTGCCAATGAGGTCAAGGTATTTTCTGACTCTCAACTCGTAAGCCAAGTGTAAGGTGAGTATGAAGTGAAGGATCCTACAATGGCTAAGTATCTCCAAAGGATAAAAGACCTCTCCAAGGGTTTCAAGAAGCTGGACATCCAAAGGATACCTAGGTTGAAAATTGTCTGAGCTGATGCGCTATCCCAGCTGGCCGCTTTCGATTTTATCGATCTAGGATGAAGGATCTATGTTGAGCATCTGAACATCCCAAGCATCGAGGAAACAATCGATGTCAATCAGATCAATGAAGAGCCGAGCTGGATAGACCCCCTAGTGAATTACTTGAGTGATGGAATTGTTGGGGTAGTTCCATCAACTGCGAAACATGGATCACCCACCCAAGATCATCCTAGGAGATCTGGCACCACCTGCTGTAGTAGAAAGATAGAAGAAGATAAACAAATACACAAGATATACATGGTTTGGCCCAAGTGCCCACATCCATGGTCCACTCACGAGAGAGAACAAAATATAGAGGAGAAACTCTCAACTCTAAAACCTCTCTCACAACCTAGAAACACTCATCCATACAATACTCTCAAAGAATCCCAAGAAGGCTCCCTCACAGATCTGCCGATCTAGAGTTCTCGACACCCCTGGACACTCTATGAGACTCTTAGCCGCTACATCATGTCCCAGCCTGTTCCTAGGAAACCCCACCATTCCAGGACACTCTTGGCTGTATGATGCCCTAGTGCTCCCTGAGATCTGCTCCCCAATCTCCCTAAGATCTGCTCCCCAATCTCCCTGAGATGCCTCTGGTGCTCCCAGCCTGTCCTTACCTATCATGGCCACTCTACTTAGCCGAACTCAGGATACTCCTGACTGTTTCTCTAAGATACCTCCCTCGGCTGTTGCACCGCTGAGCCTCTCTCAGTCCAACGCCACTAGAGATGTGCTACTGCAGCACTCCAATGCTCCCTGCCTCGGCCTCTACACCATCTTGAGATGTTTGCGAGCCCCCTACAGTGCCTCCGTAGAGCTCTCTAGCTCTGCTACTGCTACCACCACTCTATGGCTCTCTCTGTAGGTCTACTCCTCCTTATGATCTCTGTCAAGACTCCTTTCGCGATCTCCTGCTGAGACCCTATCTTGATTTGCCGCCACTCTGCAGCAGCAAAGACCTCTTTTCACAGTGGAACAGCCCATGGGCTTAAAACCCTTCTGCATAAGAGCCCTAATCAATGCCAGACTGTCTGATCGCTATTGCTCGCTCTCCTGGCCACTAGATCATGCTCATCAAGTCTCAGATCACCCAGGTCTCCTTCCCAACCATAAAATCACGGCACAAGATCAATCGCCACTATTCGATAGCGCAAAAGACCTAGGAAATGCCCATGAAACCACTTCGGTCCATCATGAACCATGAGAAACCTAGAGGAATCGCCTGCCCGATCCACATGGGTCCCCATGGACTGCGGTCCATCGTGGACCGCTCTTGTGCTGGGACCTGGGCCGGCCATCATGCACACCCACACTGTCACCCATGCTAGGCCTGGGCACAGCCCAGTGGGCTACTGGCCTGGCTACTGGGCCTAGCCTGCACTACCGCCGACCTCCGTCGGCCCGCCACTGCTCTAGTCTCTGTGCAGACTTTCTTAGCATGTAACTTCTTCATCCAGACTCTGTTTGGACTATTCTTGATCTTGTTGAACTCTATTTGTCATTCCGGACCTTATTCTGAGCTTCTTATGGATCAAATCTCGAGCTATCAGATTCTAACAATCTCCATCTCAACTCGATATTCAGCTCCACCTTAACTCTGAGAGCTTCCTGTATGATACCACCCTCATGCTTTGGGGCAACCGCCTACTACTGATGGATCAGCAAATATGGGAGTCAAACCAGATCATCCGATTTCAATCTGAGTCTCATGCCCGATCCACCTCTAACTGAAGCTCCACCTCTTACTGGGCTTCTCCTGGCATCTTCCATGATAGATGGCTCCACCTTCTCATGCATGAGAGCATCCACCTTGATTGTGCCCTTCTTCAATCTTGACCACCTCTGCTGCAACCCCTAGCTCCACCTGGCTCTAATATTAATTATTGAAGCAACTTTTTTAGGTTGTGGATGTCAGCAAATAGCTAGGATCAAGTCATGGAGGTCCTTGAAGGTCAGCAACGTAGCAACCCAAAAATAACCTTTAGAATTTCAGCAGTCTTGTAAATTCTATCGACAGGACTTTCTTCTCTGATTCGAATCCTTTCTCTTTCAAATCTAAAATCTTCCTTTTTATATCTAGAAGCACCTTTGATAAGGCCTCCAAAAATAAAAGATGGGGTCATAAAACTCCTCTTGGGCGGCCAAGAGGGGGCGCACAAAAGGGGGCTTGCACAAAGGAGGGCGCTAGAAACCCTAGCACCTCCTTTCTTTCTTTTTTGGGTTTGGAGGCCAAGAAATCCTAGACTTTCTTGCTGATAGAATGTGGAGAAGACCAGAGAGAGAGGAAGGAAGAGAGAGAAAGTTAGAGAGAAAATGGTTTAGTATTCATTCACTTCATCGAGTCAGAATACAGTGTATCTTTATATATAGGATTAATATGATCCAACCCAAAAATTTTTCTAACTAACTCAATATAAGATTGTACTCATCCAAACCCATGTACACCCATGATTTGATTCAATCTCATAATCTTGGATTCAATCCTAGTCCAAATATAAGTTAGTCTCTCAAAGCTCAAAATCTCTGAACCTGATCAAGACTCAAAAGGCTGACAATCTTTCGTCCTAGGGCCCAAACTAGCTCTAAAAATCCCATGATCACCACATGGACTTTGGACCTTGGCCTTAGCCTTGGTCTCTTGAGCCTTGGGAGCACTATATAAGGCCCAACAGGAACCATCCCAGCTGGTGAGAAGGAAGCTCGAGCGGTTAAGCACCAAGCTCTATAGTGCATCCTACTTGACAAGCAACTTCATAAGAAGTTATCTTCGATGCCATTGTTCAGATGCCTTAGACCCTCGAAAGCTGATTACATGCTTCACGAGGTCCATGAGGGCATCTGCTACAACTATGTTGGAAGCAAAACTTTGGTACACAAACTTCTCCGATAAGGGTACTATTGGCCCAAGATGCAAAAGGATGCGGAAAACTTCATCCTCAAGTGCGATCGGTGCTAGAGGAATGCCAATGTCCAAAAGATACTGGCATCCCAACTCACCCCGATCTCATCACCTTGACTTTTCACAAATGGACATCCTTGGTCCTTTCCCAATGGCAATGGGTCAAATAAAATTTTTGATCGTGGCAAAAGATTATTGCACGAAGTGGGTGGAAGCCGAATCTCTAGCGCATATCATTGAGTAGAAGGTTAGAGACTTCATTTGAAAATTGATCATCTATCAGTTTGGACTCTCAAGGATAATCATCACTAAAAACTGCTGGTAATTCGACAACCCAAAGTTTAGAAACTTCTATTCTGACCTCCATATCGAATATTGGTTCACTTCTGTTGGACACCCCTAGTTGAATGGAGAGGTCGAAGTCATAAATCGGACAATTCTCTAAGAGCTTAAGAAGAGGCTAGACCAAGCCAAGGGGCTATGGGTAGATAAGCTCTACAATGTCCTGTGGGCATACTAAACTATGCCTTAAACACCAACTAGAGAGACACCCTTCAAACTCACCTTCAAAGTGGAAGCTATCATTCCGATGGAGATCGACCTTTCTTTCTATCGAGTGAAAAACTTCATCGAGCAAGAGAACTCAGACCACCTCCGCTCTAAACTCGATCCCTTTGAGGAGGCCAGAGAGAGAGCTTGGATCAAGATGGCCTCTTACCAGCAGAGGATTGCTCATTACTACAACTTAAGGGTTAAGCTGAAGACATTTAGATGTGGCGATCTCATGCCGCGATGGGTCAAAGTCTCAAAATCGATCGAACAAGACAAGTTAGCCCCAAACTAGGAAAAACTCTATCGTGTCTTTAAAAGTCATTCGACCTGGGTCCTACCGAATCAAAGAGCTAAATGGTATACCTATACCCCAAACTTGAAATTTTAAGAATTTAAGGATGTACTATCAGTAAGTCTTATCTTAAAGGAATACTCAATGACGTCCTTATTTCAAGACATCTAGTTTCTTATCAAATGATGTGAATCTCTTTGGTTTATGCGTACGTCACTTTGGCCTATGATATATATCACGTACAGCCATTTCGTTTTGGGTCAACAAACTCAAAATGAAAAACATAAGTGACAAGATCAAATCTATCAGGGAGCTCATTCTGTTCGATGATATGTACCCGCAAGATTGTCGGTTATGCTCATTCGAGAAGAAGAAAGAAAATAGAAGACAAAATGGCTCGTAGTTACTTCATTTACTAAAGCTTCCTTACCAATCTCTCATGACCTTTGTAAAAAAAAAGAAAAAAGAAGAAAGATAGAGGGACAACGAGTCATCATCTCCTACATCCTCGAACCCACACTCTTGTAGTTCCCCAATGACCACATCCACCTTCAAGCCACACTAGTGCTTGACTTGGCTCCATCAGAACATTGGACCTCTGATCTTCACCTTCAACCCGATCTCCCATCTCTCCAACCGTAACAATCATCACATCAAGGGAAGCGATGGTGATGTGACCATAGGTGTCTGATGGGGTACACTCGAAGACTTCTTAGCACGGCTACTCAGCATCAATGTCCATCAAAGTCAAAAATTCTATTTCAAGATTCGGCAAGAATTCCTTTATCTTCACTATACATTTGTTGAAGCCCATCTCATATGCCTAGAAGAAGAGACCTGTATTCTCTGCAAATACTCAAAACCTGGTTGTGATCTTGGTGGACCTCTATATCTTATCCTCATCACTAAAGTAGATGATGTTCCCGCAATACATGCAAGCCTTCTCCAATGTCTGCAAGTGCAAGATGGATAAGGAAACAACAAAGAGAGTAAAGGACAAGAAAGACTTGTCAACATGTACTCCCCCTCTTTTCTCAAATCTTTGTTATATATTTCTTACATGGAGGCGAAAAAGACAAAAAGTAAAAGGCCAAAATCTCAAGCCAAAGCACAAAAGGCTTCAATCTTTGGCATCGACATTTAGAGTGGGTTGATCCTCCAAAGTATCGATCTTGAAGTCCTCAGACGAGGGTGGCCGAACATCATCTACAATAGGAGCATCAACGTCAGCTAGAGCAGGAGCACTGGCGCCAGACAATGTGGCATCGGACCGAACCCCCTCCTTGCATGCATGGTCAATAGCAATGTCCAAAACGACACTCATAATCATTGGTTCAGCAGCTGCTGTATCATTTAAAGGTTGAGGTGATTCTTCTGAAGCTATGACTTTAGGAGCGGCGGTGGCATCCTCTCTGCCACCACCCATTGCCTCGAGCAGTTTCAGAACTGGATGATCGATGTCGACCTTAGGGTGCAACTCCTTCACTAGGCTCTGACACTCCTTAAAACCAATGTGGTATGAAGAAATCATACCTTCGACCACCTCAGCCTTGGAGATGGCCAACGTCCTGAAGTCCTCCATAGCCCAAACCCTCACTTGCAGGATCTTACCATCAAATTCAGTGATGGCGTTGTCAGTCCTTATCTTATATTTGTAGTCATCGATCAGGTCCCTTGTTCCTCTCCTCTCACTCTTTGTCGAGACTCTCCTCTAGGAACCTCACCTTCTCCCATGCTTCCTGGAGGTCGGGCTCTAGCCACCTCCTCACATCTTGGCCTTCTCTGATGATGGTCTCATGCCTTAGCTCGACGACTGACAACACCCCCTCTACCCTTTTCCACTTCTCCTTCATTCTCCTCAACTCCTCATCAAAAGTCACCTTAACCCAACCTTGATCAGCTAAAGCCTCCCTTATGATGTTAAAGGAGTTGATCACCTGAACAGCAAATCAGGCGATCAGGAAAAACTAATAGGAAGATAGAAGAAAAAATGGAGAAAGAGAATGAAAAAAAAACTCACAGCAATGACATCTGTGGAGCAGGTGCCCAGCGTGCCCTCAATGGTCAGACCTCTCTATATTATTCGATCTGTAGGAAGGCTGATAAGATCGGTCAGCTCTTGAGCGAGCTAACCATCCATGATCATCGAAGCACCTTCTCCATCATCTTTGACAAGGTGGTCATCTCCTTCTCGATGACGGGCTGAGGGGGAGGTCGGACAACTTTTAGAAGAACACTCGGACCCATCGACATCAGAACGATGATTTCAACCTTCGATCCAAAAAACTTGGAGATCGATGGCCTCGGCTCCTCAGAGGTTGCCCCCACTTCAGACGGCTTCGATTGAGGTCGGGGGCCCGACGTCGTCACCTTCTTCCTCTTTGAGAGCCCTAGCTCTGGAGGCGGCCCACACCCTCCTTCCTCTTCAACAACTTCATGGTGACATTAGCTGCAAGATTTTGAAAATTGAGCTTCATTTCTACAGCAACAAAAATAACAAGAAAAAGTTAGCCGTGAATAACCGAAGCTAGACAAGATGAACAAAATTACAAGGAAAAGTGACCTACATCGTGGATCGACAAGGCTGATGCCTGCATCGAACAACCCCTGCTTGGTTAGGAGATTCTTGAACTGGATGGCCAGAATTCCGATCAATTTATTGTAATCATCTACATTTGATAGGAAGGGATCTTTCCCAAGGTTCGAGTCTAGTCGAGGCTGACCTCAGACGGTCCTAAAACCCCAAGAATGATCCGAAAAGACAAAGAACCTATTTTTCTAGTTATGGACTGAAGATGGAAGACCAGTTGCGATCTTGCACTTTAGTCAGAGGGAAAAATACCACCAACCCTCATCATACGAGTGCACCTTCAAAGTGAAAAAATACTGAAAAAGTGAACACAGAGGGGAGACCTTGATAATTTCACAAATCAAAATGAAGGCAATTACAGCCCTAATCCCATTCGGGGTCATCTGAGTAGGAAGGATCCTATAATGGTCAAAGACTTTAGAGATGAAAGGGTGAAGGAGAAATCGAAGATCAGAAAGAAGCACCTCCTCATAGAAGGTGACACCACTTTTTGGAGGACTCAAAACTCTTTCATCCCTACTAAGAACAACCAACATAAACTCAGAGGAATGAAATACAAAAATCAGAGTACCCTCAAGTCAGGTTCGATGAGATGGGATCCTTCATGGTCGGGTCCCAGGGATGCCCTACCCCGATCGCCAAAAGCCATTGAAGGAAATATCTGGAAAGACTCAAGGACTAGGCTCTCACCTACCCTAGGTCCATGACGAACTATGGAACGAAGTGGGAAGATGAAGAGTCTAAACTACCCAAGGAGCTGAAGGAACCAAGAAGAGGCTTCTTACTGGAGTTTCGATAAAGTAGCACTCGAAAGCTTTCCGATTAGTAGACCCTAGCGATGAAAACTCAGAAACTAAGCAGCAATGACAATGGCAGAAAGTAGGGATGAAGCCAAGATCGCCAAGTAAATATGGAGACCTCCGACGGCTCAAATCTCTCCATTCTCATCCGATGACCAGTGCGTCACCATGTGGCACCACGTCGCAAGTAGAAAGGATAGGCAGGAAGTTGTTCTGCTCAAAATCATCACAATACCTCAAATCCTGCACTGATATTAATGATGGAAAAGATATGTTGACCTCTTTTCAAAATCAGATGATGCACTGCCTTTTTCACCATGACTCCTAATGACTGCAAGGTGCAGCAGATAGATCCACAGTCGAGATGCATCGTAGCAAACCCCACATTGATTGGACCTAGGAGCACTCGATCATCGGAGACTCAATCCAAAGACCTGCCTCGACAACGGTCCGAAGTAAGGCATTGCCAATCTGAATTGCCGTCAATCTCTCGTCACATCAAGACAAGCCCAAAGCGGTGGTCGATTGCTTGAACTCTGTCGACTTGTCGCCACAACAACAAGGAGACTCACCCTAATGCCTGACTTTGAGAAATAAACTACTTTACAGTATGAATTCTTTAGACTAGAAAGTGAGGGGCAAGTGTTGGACTACATTTTATCCACCTGATGACATGACCACCTTCCTATGACATAGCGGACACTTGGTGTCATGACCTGGTAGCTCAAGACACACGGCTCGGGCCGCATCACAGACACCGGCCTGCACCTAGTGACACACCAAAGATCGAAAGCTCGATGAGGACAATATCGTCAGGCACTAACAGATCCCACTCCATCATGCCGCAATTCTTCAAGCACCATCCCCCAGTTCAGATGCCACTGAATCTCCCTAGCGTGCGGAATCCACTAAGTCAGTATTCAGTTACGACAGTTCATTACCTAACACCATAACAACCTGCTGACACCACCACTCTGGCCCCTGATGGCCACCTCTCCGGCTCTGACAGGCTCTAACAACTTGTCAATTTTTTCTTATAAAATGAAGGAAAGAGGAAAAAGGGAAGCATTCGAACTCTCACTTCCCTCTTCCTCCTCTGTTCTTTCCTTCTCAAGATTCTGCTCACTCAAACATTGGAGGGTCCCCCATCGGAGAACCCCCCACCTTCTTCTCCAACATGTGAGGACTTCTTTTGCAGGTCCTGAAGGCCTTAGCCAGCATTTGATCATTCCAATGCATCACGGAGAGTCTAAACTATCCCACCACATTGGCCGACCTTAAGGAGAAGCGGCAACAATATTAATTTAAACTAAATCATACTTAAAAATCCAAGAACTTAATTAAAAATTTTTTAAACTATAAGCATGTAAAAATATTTGTGAAATTTTGAATATCAAAAATATAATTTATGATACATAGACAATGACATGGCATATAGGTGATGATGTGCTACTCAATGATTAGGTACTTTTGGATAGAAAATTTTATAGCACATACAATATCATCATCCATATACAACATCATTAACTATATATCATGTCATCATCTATATGGATATCATCGCTCATATGAATGATAATATGGCATATAAATGATGACATAACAATCAGCGACTAGATATTTTTGGGTAAAATATTCTACAAAACATGCTACACTATCATGTATATGCCATATCATCATCCATATGCCACATCATCACCTATGTCACATCATGAAAATAAAAATTTTCATCTATCATGCCATATCAGCTACACCACATCACCATAGTTAATGCCACATCATTTCCATTTATACAGTTTTTACCATATAAATATTTGTTTTTACCATATAAGCATCAATCTTCATCAGCTGGAATTTTCAATGAGAGAAAATACTGAGATCTAGATAAAGAATCATATTTAAATGATTTAAAAATTAGAAGAGCCAAAATTCAGATTTTTGAACTTCATAAGCCATTTTAAGAAGCATGGTAAACTCCATAGACTAAAAGTATAATTAATTGAAGATTATTGCAATAAGTTAGAGTGATGGATGTTAGAGTGAGAAGCTCCCGATCCTTTAGAGAGAGACAGTGTGGTTACAGCCAGATCTCTGTGCTGATCATCGATTTCTTCATGACGTTGGAAGTGCAGTACATCCAGAAAGGTGGCAGAGAGGTGGCGAAGCTACAATGAAATATGTACGGACAAAGGGCCTCTTTTCGTCCTCTCCCAAGGAATCGCAGTATTCATCCTGATGTTATAGGGAAGCACTCCACAAAGCTCCTCCTCCCTCATTTCCTCCCCTCACAGGCGCAAACACCATTCCCCTTGGAGTTCGTGAAAGTAAGAGGCCTTCTTTCACCTTTTCGGCGGGTGTCTTTGGTGCCATGCCATCTATGCTACCTCAACATCATTTCTATTGGATGGATGTCTGGTCAGGACACCACCTCCCAAGATCTTTTTGGTACCACGTGATGCAGCAAGAAAAAAAATAAAATAAAAATAATCAAAATACATGGATCAGCCACAAAAAGGCTCATCTCCACGGGACATGCAAACTTCATTATGAAAGAGAAATATTACAAGAGGAGATCTCACCCTCAACCCTCGTACATCCAATTTCTCTCTCACAGAAAGTTTTCCTCACAAAAGCTCTCTCTCTTGGAAGACCTCCTGAACCCCTGAAGCGACCGCTGTCCGCTGTCCAAGAGCCCTGCTCCTTCTCTTCTAACGTACGGTTCTCTCTCTTCTCTCGGGTTCTGATCTACGCACCGCACATCCACAGGCCTCACGGATTTTTCGTGAGAAAAACCAAGCCACAACCACCACCAAAGCCATTGTTCCCTGTGCAGGCCCTTTTAAAGGCCTTAAACACCTCTTAGATTAGGATTAGGAATCCTAATCAAGCTTAAAAACTTCTCCGACTGTTGGATCAAGACCGCAAGCCTCTTAAAGCCATCTGATCGTGATCGGTCCATGAAATAGTATCGTGGATCGCATAAAATGCATGGGAAACGCCCACACGATCCACGCGCTAGACAGTGGACCACCCAGTCCATGATGGATCGAGGTACAGGCCCCAGGCATGGTGCTTGGGCCTGGGCCGACCCATGCGCATGGGCCTGGGCCACGCCCACGCTAGGCGCCTGGGCTCAAGCCGTGCCCCACGCGCGTGCCTGGGCCGGGCCGCGCACCCGCGCCTGGGCTGTGCGCCCCGTGTTGAGCTGCGCCTTGCGCACCTGGCCCGTGCGATGCCGCATGCTGGGAGGCATCCCACCTCCTGTGGCTGTGCCACCGCCACTCTGTCGGCTCGCCATCGGCCACCGATGGTCCTCCATCACCTCGAGTTTTGTGCAAGCTTCAAAAGCACGTATCTCGGCCATTCGAGCTCCGTTTGGGGTGATCTTGATCTCGTTGGACTCTATTTTTCATCACGAACCTTGCTGTGAGTTGAATGTGGATCGAATCTTGAGACATCAAATTCTAACAATCTCCATCTTGACTCGATATTCGACCTCCTCCTAACTCTGAGAGCTTCTGGATCTCCTCACTCCCATGCTCTAGGACAATCGCCTGCTGATCATGGATGGACAAACATGGGAGTCGAGCCAGGCCGCTCGATCCCATCTTCATCGTATGCTGTGCTCCTCCTGACCTGAGACCTACTCGGGGCATCATCTTACGGCAATAGGAATCTCACCTTGCGACATCACCTCTCCTCCTCCTGAGTCTCATCTCGTGCCCAATCCACCTCCATCTAAAGCTCCACCTCGCTCTGGGCTCCACCTGGCTCCTGAAGCTCCACCTCGTACTGGGCTTCCCGCCAGGTAATAATATCCTCTGCTCTCTTTTTTCTCCTCCAGCACAATCCTATCGCCGCATAGCACCCTCAAAATTTCTCCACCAGCTATCATTCTGCAGCCTCTCGAATCTAATCTACTAACTGAGATAAGACTCCACCTAAAATCGGGTATGTATCGGATCTCATCCAATCTCCTCACAACACCATCATGTGTCCTCCAGCTGACCATCCCAATGCCTCTGATCGCACAGCTCGATCCATCCAGCAGATATATAGTACCTTCATATTTTTCAGGAAGTCAAACTACTCCTCTCTGTAACATACATGATGGGTGCATGCAGAATCTAATATCCACTGCTGGAAAGAAGTAGATACCTCATCAGATATCACCAAGACATCTCCATCTGAATCACTGTCAGCCGTCGCTACAGTAGCCACCGTCTGATTTTTGAGTTGAAAATAATCTCTGACTAGATGCTCCAACTCCTCACACTGGTAACATCTGATTTTGCTCAAGTCCCTCCTAGACTTGGACCGCCCTCATCGTGATCTCCTGTCGCTCTGTCTACCACCTTCTACTCCTCCAAAAGTCACTAAAGCTGAGCTACCACCATCTAAGCTTGAAGCCGGATTCTCCCTCAGAATCTCATTCTGGAGTATCACCGTGGTGACCTCATCCATCTTGATGGTGCTCTTTCCCACTAGAAGAGCAGACACTAAGGACTCGTATGAAGGGGGAAGCGATTCCAGCAAAATCAGCACCCTGATCTTCTCCTCAATATTCTCACCAATGCTGAGGAGGTCGAAAAGGATCTTCTGAAAGTAGCTTAGATGCTCCTGTATGCTCATCCCTTAGTCATCCGTAGCCGATAAAACTACCTCCAAACGAAAAAATATTGGTGAAAGACTTTAACATGTACAACTCCTCGAGCTTCGACCACAACACCATTGGAGAAGTCTCGCTCAGTACATGGATCACCATCTCATCCGTTAGGTGCATACGGATGGTACTCACCGTCTGCATCTGTAGCCATTTTCAATCCTGCACCTCCATGATGGTTGGCTTCTCCTTGCACAAGAGAGCATCGATCAACCTCTGTTGGATAAACACGTCCTTCACCCTTACTTGCCACAAAGAGAAATTACTCTTCCCATCAAACTTGTTGATCTCCATCTTGATTGTTGCTATCTTCTCCATCTTTAGTCTTGCTCACCACTGCTGTAATCTGCATCCTTGTACCGCCTCACTCTGATACTACTTGTTGGGTGGATGTCTGGCCAAGACATCACCTCTCAAGATCATTTCAGTATCGCACGATGCAGCAGAAAGAAAGAAGAAATAAAATAAAAATAATCAAAATACGTGGATCAACCACAAAAGGATTCGTCTCCATAGGGCATGCAAACTTCACTGTGAAAGAGAAATATTACAAGAGGAGATTTCACCCTCAACCCTTATACACCCAATTTCTTTCTCACAGAAAGTTTTCCTCACAAAAGCTCTCTCTTGGAAGACCCCTCTGAACCCCTGAAGCGACCACTGTTCGCTGTTCAGGAGCCATGCTCCTTCTCTCCCAGCATACGGCTCTCTCTCTCTTCTCTTGGATTTTGATCTTCGTGCCGCACGTCCACAGGCTTCACGGGTTTTTCGTGAGAAAAACCAAGCCACAACCACCACCAAAGCCATTGTTCCCTATGCAGGTCCTTTCAAAGGCCTTAAACACCTCTTAGATTAGGATTAGAAATCCTAATCAAGCTTAAAAACCTCTTCGATCGTTGGATCAAGACCGTTAGCCTCCCAAAGCCGTTCGATCGCAACCAGTCTATGGAATAGTGCCGTGGACTGCACGAAATACGTGGAAAATGCCCACGCATTCCACGTGCTGGGCCATGGACCACCCGGTCCACGGTGGACCGGGGTACAGGCCCCAGGTATGGCGCCTGGGCCTGGGCCGGCCCGCGCGCGCGGGCCTGGGCCATGCTCGCGCCAAGCACCTGGGCCCGGGCCACGCCCCACGCGTGCCTGGGCCGGGCTGCGCGCCCGCACTTGGGCCGCGTGCCCCGCATCAGGACGCACGCTCGCGCTTGGGCCGTGCGCCAGCGTTGGGCTGCGCCCTGCACCCCTGGCCCGCGCACTGCCGCGTGCTGGGCAGCATCACGCCTCCTGCGGCCGTGCCATCACTGCCCCGCCGTCGGCCACCGGTGGTCCTCCATCGCCTCAAGTTCCGTGCAAGCTTCAAAAGCACATATCTCGACGAGCTTTGTTTGGGGTGATCCTGATTTCGTTGGACTCTGTTTTTCATCGCAAATTTTACTGTGAGCTCAATATGGATCGAATCTTGAGACATCAAATCATAACAATTTTCCATCCTCTCTTTCTGCCACTTGGTGCTTCGTTGAAGCCCCTCAACCTGCAGTGAGTGGGAAGTGGATTTTGGCATGCAGAAGAAGGCCTCTCTTGACAAGGAGATCTCACCCAATCCCTGTCGGCAGAGATAAGAAGCCACTCCGCCGCTCTACCCAGCTAAGCTTTGGAAAATCGTATGCTGATGCAGTTAGCGAGCCTTGTTCGATCTCAGACAAGCCCAGTATGGTTGCGCATCCCTCTCCCTGCCACCACTCGCCCTCGCAGTCTGCCGCTTCCATTCCTCTCCGCCGTTAACCTCCGGCGCCTCTTCCGTTCAAAAAGGGCCTCTGCTTTAAATGCGGTGATCGTGGCCACCTCAAGCAAGATTGTAGGAACCCAACTAAATGCTTTCACTGCCTTCGCTTTGGCCATACTTACAAATCCTGTGCACAAAAATCTTGCCTGTGCCATCTTACCGGCTTAGTTGGTCCGACTACGGAATGTAAATTTCCTCGACCAATGCAAGCTACCCCCTTCCCAATGTCTTCGCCCCACCCTTCCTCCCAGACCGAGCCCCACCTTCCTCCGGCTCCGCATCTCAGGTGCAAGGCTTTCATTCCTATTTCTACTGTAATGGCAGAGATATCGGAGTACCTTGGAAGTGTGGCTCTTGTCGAGTCCTTTGGGAAACCCATTACGGTGGTGGATGTCGCCAGTACCGTTGCTCATCAAGCCATGGTTGTTGGTTCCTGGACGACCAGGAGACTAGAAAAGGAAAATCAGTTTTTCGTTTCATGTCCCTCGTATGAAGTTGTCCAATCACTTGTGGCTCTTGGTCACATTCGTAGAGAAGGATTCTCCCTTAATGTTAATCATTGAGATCAGTTCAAACGTGGTGTCCCTCACAAAATCCGATTTGAGGTCTTTGCTAGTTTGTATAACCTTCCTCTCCCTTGCTAGAATGCTGAGGCTGTGGCTTACCTGATCTCTGGTTTTGGTGTTCCGCATCGGGCAAGCCTCTCGAGCCTTCGCTGGGATGACCGTAGCTGCTTCGACATCCAATTCTTCTGCGACGATCTTGACTCTATCCCGGCGGAGGTGGAAGTAATGGTTGAAGCCCAGACCTACTTGGTTAAGATGGTGGTTAACTCTTCAATGGTTCATGCTCCTCGTGTCGACTCCTCTGAGGAAGATAGCGATGCCATTCATGTCGATGATTGGGAGTATTGGTTTAGCCCTGCCAATCAAACACAACACCCCCCCCCCCCAGGTTACTGGAAGCACCATCTCTCCCTGTCCGGCGATTGCTCGCCGGAGCTAGCCAAGGATCTCTGGGTCTTCCGATCATCTCCGCTGTCGCATCATGCCATTATTTACTGTCGCATCATCTCCTTGCCCTTCTGCATTGGATCCACACCTAAGCTAAGCCCCTCGAGCCTCACGATTTTGAATTTGAATTCCTTCGTCCCAACGGATAATGACCTTTGTTCCTTGTTAATTAATATAGCCTTGTTCTCTTGGTCCCCTCAAATCTGGTGTGCTATCTCTATCGAGACTTGAGCTCCTACCATCCTTTGCCTGGGTCAGGCTATCTCCTATCAACAGCATAGTTCAAAAACCATCAAGACTTGCTAACGTTTGCCCATACCTCGTTCCTGTAGCCAAGGCCTTCTCTACCTTGAAGGAAAACCTGATTTCCCATAGCCCATCTTCTCTTTCTCCGACTCCCAAACTCTTGAAGCAAAGTCCCAGACTTCGCACTAAGAAGGTTCGAGCTCTTGGTATGGAGGGTCTCTCCCTTTCGGAGGAGGACATCCTCTTCATCAACTCCTTGACATCCGGAGATTTGCTTAAGCTCGCTCGTAAATGTGGTGCCGACATCCTTACCAAAAACCTGGACGCTACTGCCTCTAAGCTCAAATCCTTGGAGCAGCTTCGTTGCAAGATTATTGACGATGCAAGTGGGATTGGCCTGGTTTCTTGGTTTTTGCTACAGTATTATCATCTGCTGCTCTCTTATACAGCTTCCTTGCTTACATCGCTCTAGCTGGCTATCTTGTGCCATGCTTTTGCTAGTTGGATCCACTGGTAGGCACTCTGTTGGCTGCTTACATTGCTGTGGTCATGATGGTTTTGGGTCAGGAGTAGCTTTTGTTTCTAGCTGCCTTCCTCTCCCACCTTCATTGTGGTTTGCTGATATCATCCAATGTCGCTTCTATGCTGGAATGTAAGAGGTTTGGGTCTCGTTTCTAAAAGAAAGTTGATCAGAAAGACCATTCAAAACTCTAAAAGCAACATCATTTGCCTTCAGGATACTAAATTAAACCATTGCAACTCCAAGCTTCTGACGGCAGTCATGGGGGCTGTAATTGATAAATGGCACTCCAAGGATGCTGTTAACTCTTCTGGTAGTTTCTTAACCGGTTGGTGCAATGCTGAACTAGAGGGCTCACTCTTATCTATCGGTGTTTATTCCTTAACCATACGCTTCACTTCCAAAGTTGATAGTTTTTCTTGGCTACTTATGTTTACGGACCTCATGACTGTATCGGTAGAAAGACCCTTTTTGAGGAATTAAGATCCATCAGATTGAATTACCCAGGCCCCTGGCTTGTTGTGGTTGACTTCAACATCAACATATTCACTACAGAGAGGCTTGGAGTGTCAAGTAGCTTCTCGGCTTCTAGGGAGTTCAATCATTTTATTAATGACATCGACATTTTGGAACTCAACCTTGCTGGCAGGTGTTTCAGGTGGACCCACTTCAGAGAAAATGCATGCTTCGCCAAGCTAGATCGATGTTTTTCAACCTTAGAGTGGCACGATTTCTATCCTCTTTCTTCCTTGGTCCCTTTAGCTCGTATCACCTCAGACCATACTCCTCTGCTGCTCTTATTCATGATAAAATTGAAGAATCTCAAATAAAAATAATAAACACTCTTTTCTTATGGTGGAAAGATGACAAGAAGAATACTTGCTTCACACACCACAATGGACAAATCACCTTCCTATTTATAGATGCCTAGATGCCTTTTTATATTCCATAGCATTTAATTCATGCATGGAATACTAAGAAGCATTTACAGAATTCTATGTATTCTTCATCTATCAAGAAGCCTATTCCTTTTTACAAGGAGGCCTTTCAGATTTCCAAGAGACCCTTTAGTTTTTCAAGAGGTCTTTTAGTTTTCCAAAGTCATTTAATGATAAGTTTAAAATAATCCAACAATTCCCCCTTTAAACTTGTTCATCTTGGTGCTATGACTCCAAGCATCTTCCTCAGCCTTTGATAGTCTTCACTTTTGAGTGATTTTGTGAATATATCAGCAACTTGTTCCTTTGATTTGCAATACACAACCTCCACAATTCCTTTTTTGACTTGATCACGAAGAAAATGGAATCTAGTGTCGATATGTTTGCTTCTTCCATGTTGGACTGGATTCTTGGCTAGCTCAATAGCAGATTTGTTATCAACATTGATCTTTATAGGCTCTTTTTGTGGATGACCCAATTCTTCTAGCAAATTTCGCAACCATATAGCCTCACATACACATGATGCCGCTGCAACATACTCCGCCTCACATGTAGATAGTGCCACAATAGATTGCTTCTTTGAGCTCCAAGAGAAAGCATTAGCACCAAAATAAAAAACATAACCGGAAGTGCTCTTCCGTTCATCAAGATCTCCACCCCAATCACTATCAGAAAAACCAATTAAACTTGCATCATTGGAATGAGCATAAAACATACCATGATCAAGAGTTCCTTTAAGATATCTAAGAATCCTCTTTGCCGCCATCCAATGTGACTCCTTTGGATGCTCCATATATCTACTAATCAAACCAACTCCATAAACAATATCGGGCCGACTTATAGTGAGATAGCGAAGACTTCCAACAAGACTTTTGAAGAGAGTCGAGTTCACCTCCTTGCCTTCTCCTTCTTTATTAAGTTTTTCTCCATAAGCCACCGGGGTGTTTACTTCCTTACAACTCTCCATTTTGAATTTTTTTAGAATGTTTCTTGCATATCTCCCTTGAGAAATGAAGATGCCATCTTCTCTGTGCTTTACCTCGATGCCAAGAAAATAGGACATCAAGTCTCCACCCGTCATTTCGAACTCCTTGCCCATAGCTGCTTTGAATTCATAAATCATTTCCTTGCTGCTACCTGTCACAAGAAGGTCATCTACATATAAACATATTATCAAAATATCATCTCCTTTTTTTCTTCACATAGGTGGCATATTCATAGGGGCACTTGACAAAGCCGTATCCCTGGAGATAATGATCGATCCGTGTATTCCATGCTCGGGGTGCTTGCTTCAACCCATACAAAGCTTTTCGTAACTTATACACTTTATCTTCCATGCCTTTAAGGATATAACCCTCCGGTTGCTCAATATAAACTTCTTCTTCAAGGTAGCCATTGAGAAATGCTGACTTCACATCCATATGGTACATCTTCCACTTGTGATGAGATGCAAGTGAGAAGATAAGCTTCACGGTGTCAAGTCGAGCAACTGGTGCAAAGACTTCATCATAGTCGAATCCCTTCTTTTGCTTGTAGCCTTTGGCAACAAGACGAGCTTTGTATCTTTCTACTTCTCCATTAGCAGTGTGCTTCACTTTGTACACCCACTTAACGTCTATCGCCTTTTGTCCTTTTGGAAGTGTAGTTAACTCCCACGTATTATTTTTCTCTAGGGCATGGATCTCCTCCTTCATTGCCTTTCTCCATTCAGCTTTCTGCACTGCTTCATCAAATGTTAGAGATTCAACATCAGCAAATAAACAATATAAATCAACTTGTTCAACTGCTTCTGTTTCATCATAAAGATCATTAAGACTTCTAAATTTTCTTCCATGACTTCTTGTTGATATAGAATGACTTGAAGAAGCCGGTGTAGCTTGTGGTGGTGGAGATGATCTTGCTGGTGATAATATTGGTTGGACAGCCTCCACTTCTATGTTCTCCTCAGCTTCATTATGAAGTGGTACATATTTGGTATGAGAATCTGTGCCACTCCAATCCCATACATCATCTTCCTTGAAGACCACATCTCGACTGATGATTACCTTATTTGCCGTTGGATCATACAACTTGTAGGCTTTGGATTGCTCACTGTATCCTATGAAGATGCACTTTTGGCTTCGATTATCAAGCTTTTTTCTCTTCTCTTGTGGCACTTGGGCATAAGCAATGCTCCCAAAAATCTTCAAGTGGCTCACTCCTGGCTTGTAGCCACTCCAAGCTTCCTTTGGTGTCATTCCTTTGATGAACTTTGTCGGACTTCGGTTGATGAGATAGGCTGCACATGCCACCGCTTCAGCCCAAAATTGCTCGGGAAGGTTCTTCTCTTTCAACATACTTCTTGTCATGTCAAGGATGGTCCGATTCTTCCTTTCGGCTACTCCATTTTGTTGTGGAGAGTATGGAGCAGTGAATTGATGTCGAACTCCTTCTTCATCACAATAGTTCCTGAAAGCATTTGATATGTATTCTCCACCTCTATCGGATCTCAAAATTTGTACTTTATAGTTACATTCTTTTTCAACTAAAGATTTAAAATTTTTAAATGTAGAGAGTGCAGCCGACTTTTCTTTAAGAAAATAAACCCACAACATTCTACTAAAATCATCAACAAATGTTATAAAATATTTGTTACCACCATGAGATTCTGGAAGAGGGCCGCATATATCAGTATGCATCAACTGCAATGGTCTCATTGCTTTCCAAGACTTTCCACCTTTGAAGGGAGCTCTTGTATGCTTTGCTAGTGTGCACTTTTCACAAACTTCATTTGGATAATATATATGCGGAAGACCTTTCACCATACCATCTTTAGATAGCAATTTCAAACTTCCAAAATTTAAATGTCCAAGCCTGAGATGCCAAAGCCAAGAAGGGTTCTTGATATCCACTTGCAAGCAATTTTGAGAATCTGTCTTCAAGAGAAGAGGAAACATCCTGTTCTTCGCCATCTGGACACAAGCAATCAGCTTCCCATTCCCATCTCTTAAGGTTAGTGATGACCCTTTCATATGAATTATATAACCCTTCTCCAAAAGTTGGCCAATACTTAGAATATTACTCTTCAAGTCTGGCACATAATATACATTGGAAATAAAATCAGACGTACCATTCTTTTGTTGAATCATGATCTTGCCTCTTCCTTTGACGGGAACTTTAGAGAAATCCCCAAACTTCACATCACCATGCACCCCTTCTTGCAACTCCACGAATAGGTCTTTTCTTCCACACATGTGGTTTGTGGCTCCTGAGTCAAGAAACCACACATTCTTCAAGTCTCCATTTTGTTGGCATGCCAAAAGAAGAGTTGGCTCTTCTTCTTGGTTTTTGGATTCGGAGTAGTTGCTTTGCTCATTGTTCCAACACTCATAGCTATAATGCCCATATTTGTGGCAATTATAGCATTGAACATTGGATCTTGCTTGGTCACGACCTCCATTTAATCTTCTACCTCGACCATGTTCACCTCTTCTACCACCTCTTCCATTGTTGAAATTTGAAGTTCGGCCTCTTCCACCATTGTAGCCTCCTCGACCATGACTACGGCCTCGACCACGACCACGATAGTTGTTGCCACCACCTCTTATGTTGCTACTAGCATCTCGAAATGCTTGAGATTGCCCTTGATCCTTTCCTTTTTGATCTTTGGCCTCCACCTTTGATTGAAGTATTTGCTCTGTATTAGCTGCTTCAATTTTATTTTGCTTCTTTTGTTCATGGACTTGAAGTTTACCCATCAACGCATTGATGGATAGAGTATCCACATCATTAGCTTCTTCAATAGCGACAACAATATGCTCAAACCTCGATGTCAAAGACCGAAGTATCTTCTCTACCACTCGAACATCATCTATCTTCTCTCCATTCCTCTTCAATTGGTTTACGATAACCAATATTCGAGAAAAGTAGTTGAAGATATTCTCCGTCTCCTTCATGGTGGCGACTTCAAATTCTCCCCGTAGTTGTTGTAGTCGAATTCGCTTCACTTTTTCTTCTCCTTTAAATATGATGGAGAGAGTATCCCATGCTTGCTTTGCAGAAGTTGCCTCAGCAATTCTTTCAAATGTCACCTCATCCAAGGCTTGATACAATTGAAACAAAGCTTTCTTGTCTCTCCTCCTTGTTACTCTCAAAGCCTCCTTTTGATTTTGATTGTACCCTCTCTCTTGATCTGGTGTAGGCTCGGTGTAGCCATCATTAACGATCTCCCATAGATCTTGTGAGCCAAACAATGACTTCATCTGGATACACCAATTCCCAAAGTTCTCCTTAGTAAGCTTTGGGATTTGCATTTGCACACCATCACTAGCCATTTCTCTTAGGATCAGTCTTCTCAACAAGACAAGGCTCTGATACCAAATGATAAAATTGAAGAATCTCAAATAAAAATAATAAACACTCTTTTCTTATGGTGGAAAGATGACAAGAAGAATACTTGCTTCACACACCACAATGGACAAATCACCTTCCTATTTATAGATGCCTAGATGCCTTTTTATATTCCATAGCATTTAATTCATGCATGGAATACTAAGAAGCATTTACAGAATTCTATGTATTCTTCATCTATCAAGAAGCCTATTCCTTTTTACAAGGAGGCCTTTCAGATTTCCAAGAGACCCTTTAGTTTTTCAAGAGGTCTTTTAGTTTTCCAAAGTCATTTAATGATAAGTTTAAAATAATCCAACAATTCAAACCCCGTGAGGATCTTCATCGTTCTCGGAGCAGACCGTTCAGATTTGAAAACTATTGGCATACTCTCCAGGGTTTCGATGACTTAGTTAGGGAGTGGTGGTTGAATGCCCCCAGCAAAGATGACTCAGTGGCTTCTCTAGTTGGCAAACATAGATTTCTAAGGCAAAAGCTGCGGAGCTGGAGCAAGGATCTCAACCCAAACATTTTTCTGAACAAAAGAGAAATTTCAACTAGAATTCATGAATTAGATTCAATCGAAGAATTTAGAAGCCTATCAGTTGAAAAGCGGAATGAGAGACAAACACTGAAGCAACAATTGGAACCGTTATTAAACCAGGAGGAAATTTTCTGCAAGCAAAGGTCACGAGCGCAATGGCTGCATGAAGGAGATCGAAACACAAAATTTTTCCATCTCAAAGCCAGCATTAGGAGAAGAAAAAAATCAAATCTTTGGAGTTAGCAGCAATGGAAGGGTCGTAACAACGCAAAATGGAATTCAAGAAGCTTTTTATTTATATTACAGGTCTGTTCTAGGTTCCGAAGCAATGCCACAAATGGAAGCAGTACGGAGTAAACTGTACCCTGGCCCCAGACAAGACCTTTCAGATCTCCATGATCAATTCATGGAGGAGGAAATAAGAGCTGCTCTCTTTAGTTTAGGAAGTGACAAGACTCCGTGACCTGAAGGGTTTCCAATGTCTTTTTACTAGCATTTCTGGGACTCCATCAAGGGGAATATTTTGAAAGTTTTCATCGATTTTCACCACTCAAAGGCAGACCTGTCCAGAATGAATCACACGTTCATCTCTCTAATTCCAAAGAAAAATGATTGTTTATTTGTCCGAGACTACCGCCCCATAAGTATCGAGAACGGGTCATAAAACTGATCTGTAAGGTTTTTTCTTGGCAACTATCCAAGGTCATCAATTTATTGGTTTCCTGCAACCAGCTTTCATTGGAGGTCGCTTCATCCTTGAGAGCTTTATTTCAGCCGCAGAGATAATTTCTCACTGCAAAAAAAACCACCTCAAAAGGTATCATCTTCGAGCTGGACTTCAGAAAGGCATTCGATAATGTTACTTGGCATTTCTTATTGCAGCTGTTAAAGATGAGAGGTTTTGGTGATAAATGGATTTCTTAGATCTCGACTCTACTTCGGTCCTCTAACTCAGCGCTTCTAATTAATGGCGAACCTGGACGATGGTTTCAAAACAAAAATGGTTGAAACAAGGTGATCCCTCATCACCCATGTTATTTATCCTAGTAGCAGATGTTATGAGCAGAATGTTAGGTGAAGCTGCTTCAAAAGGATCAATTACATGCATTGGTTGATTGGATATAGTAAAAAAAATTTAGTGTTTACAATTTGCTGATGACACAGTGGTTTTCTGTGAGGCTTCTAAGGATCAAATCAACATTCTAAAACTGATACTCTCCTTCTTCGAGCTGATGACTGGGCTTAAGATAAATTTTGAGAAAACTAAGTTGATAGGGATCGGCTTATCCTCTAAGAAAGTCAGTGGCTATGCTAGGATTCTTAGCTATCAACTTTCTAAATTGCCACTCACTTATCTTGGTTTCCCATTGCATTTTTTCTCTTAGGAAGAGATATTGGCATTTTTTGATTGAGCAAGTGGAGAAAAAACTAGCCTAATGGAAACATAACTCCCTAACCCTTGCAGGGCGGCTCACACCAATAAATTCAATCTTAAGTGATATACCTCTGTATTGGATGTCTGTTCTCTGTGTCCCAAAAACAATCATCAAGCAGATTGCTCGAATCTATAGGAATTTTTTATGGGGCGGCCATGAGGGAGCTAGCAAAGTCAAACACTTAGTAGTATGGGACCAAGTCTGTAGACCAAGAAATCTTGGTGGATTAAGAGTAATGGCCCTCTCAAGTGCCAATCGGGCACTTCTTATTAAATGGTGGTGGAAATATTTCAACGGCCAAGGTTCTACCTGGCAAAATTTGGTTCAGCAGATTTACTATGAGAAAAATCCCCCAACGGGCACCATCTTCAAACTGCCTTCGAGTAGCTTCATCTTTTATGAAAGGTTTTCTGAAGTACTTCAAACTATTTCAAGATTTTACCATTGTCTCGGTCAGAGATGGAGAGCAAACTGCATTCTGGTATGATACATGGACTCAAAATATGCCATTAAGACTTCTTCTACCACACCTTTTCCTGTTTGCCACCAAACAGAACTATAGTGTTTTGGAGTTTTTTAGCTATAGAGATATTATGAACAATTTTGCTTCTCCTTTGCCTTCGTCAGCTCAAAATGAGATTGGCCTCCTAACTCTAATATGTCTTTTAACTCACCTATCTAGTGGAAGAAATGGTAGGCTTTGGAAATAGAGTTCTAGCAAGAGGTTCACGGTCAAAAGCTACTAACGGTTTCTCAAGAACAGTGGTACGAGAACTCAAATTGGATTGATTATATGGTAGCTGCCTATCCCCAAAAAAATTAAAGTGTTCAGCTGGTTAAGCTTCCAGAACAAGATTCTAACTGCTGATATCTTAGCAAAGAAAGGAATCCATGGCCCAAGCTCGTGCCCTCTCTGTGCCAACCACTCTGAAATGGCTGATCACTTACTCATTTCATGCGTCTACTCTTATTCTATTTGGATCCAATTACTTCAGTGTATAAATAGCTACCTTCTTCCCTTTGGATTATCTGATATCTGGGGTGATTGGAGGTCGGATCTTCCTAAACATATTGTGAACAAAGCCTTCGACTCCCTTCTGGCCATCTGCTATTGGTGTATCTGGTTAGAAAGGAACCACAGGGTATTTATGTTTGAAGCTCTCTCTGCCTCCGAGCTCTCCAAGTGAATCATCTTCTTCTTTGATAGTTGGACATCAAATATTATCGAAGACAACTTTTTGGAGCTAAGGAAAAATCTTCATGCTACCATGGGCATCAACCGTTGAAAGCAATTCAGCCTTCCCCACTCCTCTCACTCGTGCATGGTTATCCCAGGTTCTAGACAGAAAATTATAGGTTTTGACAGAAATCTGTATGTTTTCAGATCAGGAAAAACAGGTTCTGACGGGTTTTCCTTATAGATCAGCTCTCACCCATTTCAGCCAGCTTCAACAGAATTAGATGAGCTGCAACTAGCTTGTCAATTTTGATTCACAGACTGGAATGAGATCGTAATGATTAAAAATCATTCTATAAAGTCTGGAGTCCGCTATATATTGGAAATTACCCAAATCTTGGTTCAGAATGATGCTAAAATACTGAAGTGTGCATTATTATTTTTTGACTGAAACCTGAAATCTGAAGACTGTAGTAGAAGTTCTGAAACAATTTCAATTTGAAGCCTGACCTTAATCAGAAATTATTCGATCTTGAAGTTTGTTCAGAAGCCGTTGTTCAACTCCATATCAGCTGTCCTCTCAAAATAGTCTGTCTGGTCAATTTGTTTATAAACTGATCAAGAAGCACTGGATCAAGTTAACTTCTGCAATAAGTCTATTAGGATTTTGTTTTGGAGTTCACATAGAACTGTTTAGACCATTAGACCCTCTTTTAAACCTATTAACAATCTATTTTTAGCCTGTTAGAATGTTGGACCTTCAATTGTATGCTGTTACCATGGACTAGAAACCAGCACACAAGAGGACGCCCAACAGCCTTTTAGACGTAGAGGAAGAAGGGATGCCCAACACTTGGGTGTTGATGCTCCAAGGGAGAAGAGAGGGAGAGGAGAAGAGAGGGGGCGTGGAGCTCTCTAAGAGGAGGCATGGGCTGCTGGTTGAAGTGCCTAGGGACCTTAGAGGAGGTCCCTTTAAATAAGCATAAGGTTTGAATCCTATCCAAAACCAAACAAGTACTTAATACAAGTCCTACTTACATTAGGTTTTCTTATAACTTAAGTTATTTAACTTCTTTCAGGAAATCTATTAGGCGCCAACAATTGGAGCCCTTGTACCCATAAAATCACAGCCCTCTTTGTACCCAAGGGATGCCCCATAAAGGATCCACACGCTGTCTAATAGGTGGAGATGTCCAACTTGATCAAATGAAGTGACACCCATTCAAAACTAAGAAAAAAATTAATCAAGGACTTGCACCCTTAATTCATTTGATCCAAAACTATAGGCACCCAACAATTAGAACCCAATGAATCTAATTCATTTAAGTAATTAGCAGGTAATTTAGTTTGAATTAATCTTATCAAATAAGAATTTCAAATGTAAAAAGAAAATTGGATCCAACCATATGCTAGCAAGGTTATCCTGAATCCAATAGGATTTCTCTAAACTCAATTGAGACTTCATAAGCCCAATTGCTTATTTCAGGTCTAATCCCTTTGTTGTGTGACCCCATAGGTTCAATTCTATCTGATAATGAGATATACAATGATCACTATCGTAGTATCATTGAAACTCTTTTCAATGCATTGGAACAATTTCACTCTAACTCATTAAGGATTGTCGATCTCGAACAACCCTAGTGAGCTCTCACAATCTACCAGTGACACCTAGCAGTATGTGGTGACAACCCAATAGAATCGAAAATGAACCTCAAGGTGTAGTTAACGTATGATTCAATCCCTCTATCATGAGTCCTGATTAGATGGCAGGTCATAGATAAATCGTCAAACCTCATCATCAGTCATATGATAAATTTGATCAGCACAAGTTCAATTGTGATCCTTATGAAAAAATTTTTCCATCAATCACACTGCTGTGGCCACAGACTCTCGGACTTAGTCTCTCAAATTTCATAGGACTACTCCTTTCTATCAAGGTTGATAGATTTCATCTTGATGCGCACCCTACTCCTACAGTGGATCAATTATCGTCAACATCTACTACAAAGGCTCATTAAGATCATATTTATGTGCCAGTCAAACGTCAGCAGCCTCACTGCGAGCAGTCATACCATCATAGGTTAAAGGACCATTCACACAACTACAACATCGAGACAATCATTGATGATCGAGTAGAAATCTAAGTGATCTCTCGTATGGTCATGCTCAGTACTAATTATTCTCTAACAACTATCCGCACTCATCGCTCAGTGTCTCTATACTATAGATCAGAGACTCATCTACCTTGAAAAAAATAATTTATGCACCGATCTATTCGAATCGATCACCATCCTCATGATGATACTATAATCGAAAGTATTTAGGAATTAAATACATGTCTCTAATTCTCAACACTTTGAGAATATATATCGAAAAGTTAATTTCATGGACGATTGAAGGACACATCATACTTGAATGAAAAATAAACTTACCCTTTTATTGATCAAATCAATATATAAAGTACAAAATTATGTTCTAGCTTTATTATAATGTGTCAGCCATATTGACTTTTAGGATATACATCTAATAATCTCTCACTTGGACTAAAGCCAATTGGCCACTAATCTAAGTCCCATCTTCTTAAGGTGAACTTTCATTTTCGGCTGGCTCAATTATTTTGCCAGCGAATCTGCCACGTTGTCCGTGGAGTCTACTCTTCGCTCCTCGACATATTTTTTTTCGAGGTAGTCATGTATGATATGATATCGCCACTCGATGTGCTTTAATTTTTGATGAGATCTTGACTCCTTAGTAAGTACTATGGCTCCATTGTTATTGCAATAAAGTGGTATGGCATCCAATGTCATAAACCCAAGTTCCATGATAAATTTTTTAAACCAAAAGCTTTCTTTTGCAGCATCCAAAGCAGTGACATATTCAGCCTCTGTAGTTGAATCCACTATGATGGGTTGCTTGAAACTCTTCCAGCTGACTGCACCACCATTGCAAACAAACACATATCCTGAGTTAGACTTTCTATTATCAGAATCAGACATAAAATTTGAATTAGTATATCCCTTGACTCGCAACTCAGAACCTTCTCTGAAGATCAAAAATAAATCCTTAGTTCTTCTCAAGTACTTAAGGATGTTCTTCACAGCTGTCCAGTGCTCCTCATCTGGATTCGACTGATATCTGCTCATGATACTCACAGCAAGAGTAATATCAGGTCGAGTACACAGCATGACATACATGATGCTCCTTATGGCTGAGGCATAAGAAATCCTACTCATGTGCTGAACTTTCTTAGATGTGGTCGGACACATCATCTTGGAAAGATTAATACCATACCTAAGAGGTAAAAGTTCTCTTTTAAAATTTTTCATGCTGAACCTCTTCAGCACTTTCTCTATGTACAGATTTTGTGACAGACCTAGCATCTTTTTAGATCTATCTCTATAGACCTTTATTCCAAGAATATAGGATGCTTCCCCTAGATCTTTCATGGATAATTTCTTGGATAATCATCTTTTGACCGTGGTCAACATGGGAATATCGTTCTCAATGAGGAGAATATCATCCACATACAATATGAAAAATATTATTGCACTCCTACTGATCCTTTTGTATATACAAGATTTTTTTTATTTTTTATGAAATCAAACAATTTGATCACCTCATCAAAATGATGATTTCAACTTCGAGAAGCTTGCTTTAATCCGTATATGGACTTTTACAGCTTGCAGCCTCTGTGATCACCATCACCAGATATAAAACTCAAAGGCAGCTCCATATAGATATCTTCCTTAAGATATTCATTCAAAAAGATAATTTTCACATCCATCTGTCAGATTTCATAATCATAATAAGCAGCAATAGCAAGCAAAGTGCGGATGGATTTCAGCATGGCTACAGAAGAGAAGATTTTTTGATAGTCAATGCCCACATGCTGGCTATAATCTTTTATCACAAACTTAACTTTATAGGTCTCTACCTTACCATCGACATATATTTTCTTTTTGTAGATCCATTTACACCCAATGGGTACTATACCCTCAGATGGATCCACTTAAGATCTATACTTGGTCCAAGTGAATCGAGTCAATTTCTGACTTTATCGCATCTAACCATTTCTTATAATCGATATCAGACATTGCCTCGTCAAAAGTATTAAGATCATTACCATGATCCTTATCTCCCATAAAGAATATTTTCTTTACTTTCTCTGTAAGCATACCCATGTACCTTTCAGGAGGTTGGAAGATCCTGCTAGATCTATAAGGTGGTAGAGGAACGTCAACTAATGGCTCATGAATCATGAGTTTCTAAGGATCTATAGCTTTTTACTCTTCAGAGACCTTCTCTTCAAGCTCAATTAACCTCCCACTGCCACCATCCTGGATCAACTGTTTTTCTAGGAATATGACATTCTGACTCACAATCACGTTATGATCTTATGAAAAGTAGAAGTAGTATCTCATTGATTCTTTTGGATACTCTATAAAATGAGCTATTACAGATCTATCCTTCAATTTATCAGTCATCTGTCTCTTGACATAGGCCAGACATCTCTAAATCTTAAGATAACCTAGACTCGGCTTCTTACCGTACCATATTTCATACAGTGTGGTATGAATGGATTTTGATGGAACCCTATTCAATAGGTGTATTACAGTTAATAAGGCATATCCCCAAAGATATAAGGATAGATCAGTGAAGCTCATCATAGATCTGACCATATCTAATAGGGTCCTATTTTTTCTTTCGGATATCCCGTTGAGCTAAGGTATTCCAAGAGAAGTCCATTGAGAGACTATGTCATTATCTTTGAAATATCTCAAAAATTTTCAACTAAGATATGCACCTCTTCGATCAAATTAAAAAACCATAATGGGTTTACTAGTTTATTTTTTTACTTCATTTCTGAATTTTTTGAACTTTTCAAAAGTTTCAGACTTGTGTTTCATCATATACGCATACCCATACCTAGACAGATCATCGATAAAGATAATGAAGTAGCTATAACCACCCCTGATCTGCACATCAAATGATCCACACACATCGGTGTGTACTAGGGCAAGTAACTCAATGGCCCTTTCCCCATGTCCTACAAAAGATAATTTGATTATTTTTTCTCGAAGGCAAGATTCACAAGCTGGATACGACTCTGGATAAAGAGAGCCAAGGATCCCATCTTTTTTCAGTTTGTTTATCCTGTCCTCTCTAATATGGCCTAGTCTATGATGCCACAAGTACTTCTGATTAATTTCATCTCTGGATCTCTTTTGACCTATGGCACTCACTATTTGCTCGTTTAGATTCATATTTATATCAATATACAATTGATATAGACTGTCAATTAATAGATCTCGTACAACTAATTTATTTTATAAATAATTAAAATAAAATTTTTTATTGAAATTAAATTTAAAATCTTTCTGTGCTAGCACAGATATGGAAATCAAATTCTGACTAGCTACAAGAACAAAATAACAGTCTTTTAAATTTAATCTAAATTCTAACGGTAATCAAAGAGGATAAGTATCAATGATTTTTGCAGCAACTTTTGCTCCATTATCGATCCGAAGGATCATATCACCTACCCTCAATCTCCTACTTTCTATTAAATACTACATTGAGGTACATATATGAGCACTCGAACCAGAGTCTAATACCCAACTAGAAGTAGAAGAAATCGTAAGGTTAGATTCAATTACGAGCATACCTTTTGAAGATTTATCATCTTTCTTGGTCTTTAGGCTCTCCAGGTAGAGTGGACAGTTCTTCCTCTAGTGGCCTTCAGCATCACAGTGAAAATATTTTTTCTTTACTTCAGTTTTCTTTGAAACATCCTTCTTTGGCTTGCTCTCTTTCTTCTGCTTCTTAGAGGATTTTATCTTCTTCTTCCAAGTAGACTTTTCCTTGAAAAAAGTTCGCTCCACAGTGAGAATAGTGCTCCTTAAACTCTTCAAGGTTCCTTCCATAGTGATCAATATATTGATCAGTTCGGATATAGTGCAATCGAGTTTGTTCATATAAAAATTTATAATAAATTGACTATATAAACTCGTAAGAAATTGAAGGATCAAATTTATTTGTAATTTTTTTTATATTTTAAGCCTAAATTTTTGAAGCTCCTCAATATCCTTGATTACTGTCATACAGTGCTCATGGACTGACTGTCCTTCATACATCTTCAAATTAAAGAATCTTTTGGATACTTCAAAGTGCATTATATGGCTCTGCTTACGATACAACTCTTGCAGGTGAGTTATCATAGCCCTGGCAGTGGACATATGCTTATACTGATTTTGTAACTCGTTTGATATTGACACCAGTATATAACACTTGATCCGATTGTCTTCATCCGTCTACTTTTCATAAACAGCTCTTTGCTAAGTAGTAGGATGGTTTGGTAACACTATGGGTTCCTAATAAAGTAATGACCTAGTTTTTTTGAGGTCAGGACAATCCTGAGGTTTCTGAGCCAGTCTTTATAATTTATTTCGATCAAACAATTAGTTTCAAGGATGCGTGCTAGAGAATTTGAGGCTGACATTATTTAACTACGAGAGTAAAGATTTAAGTTAGATTTTTATACTTTAAAATTATATTTACTTCTAAAGACTTTAAGATGCAAACAATGACTCCCACTAATTTTTTGGATCCCTCTACTCTCCGGATGAAAAATGAAAATCCTAACGTGATAATTGGATTCCTAGTAGGTGCTACGGTCCCACCGATGCCATGCACCTCATCTAACAGTTATCGGTAACATATATACCGATGCGTGGATAACTCTTTATCCAGATGCTTCTCTAAGCATGTTAAAGTGACTTTATCTCTAAGTCATATGGGCTCACCTAACAATTATAGACCACACTTTTTAGTTAAGCCCAACCCACCGTTCACAAATAGATGCAAGGCCATCATTGGATCCCCCACCTAACAATTATTGGGCCCCAACCCCATCTTTACCTTGGAGCAACTCTTTGCTAATAGAGTGGTTGCATATTTTCGATACAACTGAACTACTGTAACCAGTCGAGAATAATCAACACTACTAGCACGTTCGTACATCTACAACGGTAGAAGATCTATGGACTAAATATTTATGGAGAGGTTTAGGTTTAGATCTCATTTAATCAATCATCATATGACTGATCTAATTGGTATGGACTAAACCAAAATGCCAAGCAATCTTATTCATAACTCAATCTTCCAAATTGGTCAGGTAAGTCGAGATCGGTGGGGATCCCACCATTGCTTTTCTTAGACATCAATAAATTGATCAAGTCAGCAAACAAAACCAATTAAATAACTGTCTCTCAATTACTTACCTTAGACATCAATTGATCCAAATAGATTAACTCAAGTGAATCAGGCTCAAGCCATTGAGTCGAATTAGGTCCTTATATTAATCGATTTTACATATGAGATTCAATTGATTTGATCAACAACAATTGCATGATCATATTATTTAATTGATCTAACTCCAATCAACACTTGACTTGATTTGATCGATTACTTAATCAAATTAAACCCATAATATTCAAAACAAAAACTCTAGATACAATCTAATTCCATGACCTAATTTTTGATTTTCTCATAAACAAAACCATCATGCATAAACATAAATTTTAGATTCTAAAACTAAATTTTGGATCTAAATTCTTTACATAAAAAGTAAGTTTTAAATCATGAAACTAATTTTCAGATTAAACATACAAACATATATATCATATATATATGTAAAATTCATATCTAAACAAAAATTTAGATTAATACATGATATCTTATATCTCATATACAAATCATGAATCATATTGTGAATAATTTTATGACCTAAATATGCAATCATATATCTCATATATGAATCATGAATTAGGTCAAATAAAATTTTAGATTTATGCATGCATCTACATATCACATAACTATGAACTAGAAATCATTCTAGAATAAAATTCAGATCTATGCATGCTTTGACATATCAACTATATGTTCTAAAATTAAACTTAAAATAAATTTTAGATTTAAAATACTCATCTATATATTTCATGTATTAAAAAAAAATTAGATTTTAATTTTTTTTTCAAAATATGTATGTCAATTTCATGCGTATGAAATTCGTGGCTCTGATACCACTGTTGAATTTTTTACGTCAGACCGGGCATGCATGTATGTTTTAATTTTTTGTTAAATATGTTAATGGAATAAAAGATTAAATTTTTTTTTAATTTATATCATATACGTATAAAACATAAACCACAAGGATCTACTTCATATACTGAAATTGAATATATGCTGAAATTTAATATGTGATCGAATCACATACCTATTTTATAATTTCTTTCTTCAAATCTAGATCTGGAAGAGAAGAGAATCTATTTTAGCCACATAAGTATCCAACCTCTATGGATATCCACTCATGATCAGTCTGAAACAGTCCTCTTAAAATTAATTTTTCTTCTCCAAGAAAAATCAGCCTGCGAATCTGAACAAAATCTGGATCATGATCAACTCTTTGATCCTTTTCTTGATTTTCTTCTTCTCTTCTTCTCTTATTTTTTTTCCCTTGATTATGCTGCTACCATGGACTAAAAACCAGCATACAAGAGGATGCCCAACAGCCTTTGTACGTAGAGGAAGGAGGGACGCCCAACACTTGGGCGTTGATGCTCCAAAAGAGAAGAAAGGGAGAGGAGAAGAGAGGGGGCATGGAGCTCTCTAAGAGGAGGTGTGGACTACTGGTTGAAGTGTCTAGGGATCTTAGGGGAGGTCTATTTAAATAGGAATAAGGTTTGAATCCTATTCAAAATCAAACAAGCACTTAATACAAGTCCTACTTGTATTAAGTTTCTTTATAACTTAAGTTATTTAACTTCCTTTAGGAAACCTATTAGGTACCAATAATTGGAGCCCTTGTACCCATAAAATCATACCCCTCTTTGCACCCAAGTGATGCCCCATAAAGGATCCACACGCCCTCAAATAGGTAGAGATGCCAAACTTAATCAAATCAAGTGAGACCCAATCAAAACTAAAAAAAAAATTAATTAAAAACTTTCACTCTTAATTCATTTGACCCACAACCTTAGGCACCCAACAATTGGAGCCTAATGAATCTAATTTACTTAAATTATTAGCAGATAATTTAATTTGAATTAATCTTATCAAATAAAAATTTTAAATGTAAAGAAGAAATTGTGTCCAACCATATGCTAGTAAGGTTACCCTGAATCCAATAGAATTTTCTAAACCTAATTGAGACTTCATAAGCCTAATTACTTATTCTATATCTAATTTCTTTGTTGTATGACCCCATAGATTCAATTCTATCTGGTAATAAGATATACAATGATCACTATCATAGTATCATTGAAATTTTTTTAATATATCGAAATAATTTCACTCTAACTCATCAAGGATTGTCGATTCCGAACAACCCTAGTGAGCTCTCACAATCCATCAAGGACACCTAGCAGTATATAGTAGTAATCTAGTAGAACTAAAAATGAATCTCAAGATGTAGTTAACATGTAATTCAGTCCCTCTATCGTGAGTCCCGACTAGATGGCAGGTCATGGATAAATCGTCAAACCTCATCATCAATCATATGATAAATTCGATCAGCTCAAGTCCAATTATGATCCTTATAAAAAAAATTTTCATCAATCATACTACTATGGCCACAGACTCTCGAACTTAACCTCTCAAATCTTATAGGACTACTCTTTTCTATTAAGATTGATAGATTCTATCTTGATATGTATCTTACTCCTACAGTGGACAAACTTTCACCAACATCCACTGCAATGGCTCATTGAGACTATGTTTATATATCAGTCAAACTTCAGTAGTCTCACTACGAGCAGTCATACCATCGTAGGTCAAAGAATCATTCACACAACTACAGTATCGAGATAATTACTGACGATCAAGTAGAAATTTAAGTGATCTCTTGTATGGTCATGTTCATTACTGGTTGTTCTCTAAAAACTACCTACACTCATCACTCAATATCTCTACATGGTAGATCAAAGATTCATCTATCTCGAAAGAAGTGATTTGTGCGTCGGTCTATCTGGATCGATCACCGTCCTCATGATAATACTATGATCGAAAGTATTTAAAAATTAAATATATATATCTCTAATTCTTAATACTTTGAGAATATGTATCGAAAAGTTAATTTCATAGATGATTCAAGGACGCATCACACTTGAATGAAAAATAAACTTACCTTTTTATTGATCAAATCAATATATAAAGTATAAAATTATGTCTTAGCTTTATTACAATGTGTCAGTCATATTGACTTCTAGGATATACATCTAATATTGTATAGATGAGACCAATACATTTCTCATCTTCTTACATATACTACTTAGTTACTGTATTAATATATGGTGCAAGTAGCTTACTTCCTCCGTTCACATCAAACAAAAAGAAGTATAATTAATCTTAAAATATTCCCATCATTTATTATATAATATAATTTATATGTATATTTTTTTCTTGAACATGACCCATATTCACTTGCTAGTTGGTGAAAGTAGTATGATAGCTCCTCTCTTTTTTCGTTAACTTCGAATGTTCTACTTCTAAGAATGCATAAGATTGGGATTTGATTATATATAACATTAAATGCTTAAAGCATTTATAACAGGCGACATCCATCACTTTAATGTTTTTGATTGTACATATAGCTAGGTAGGCCATATGTTGAACTTCCACACCCCAAACAAGCAAGCAGACAAACAAATAAAAAACCGATAACATCAGGTGGGGAGAAGTGCTACACCAAAGCATGGCATTACATGTACTCCTCTTTTTTATTTTAATCTTTATCTTGCTTTATGTACAAATGTCTCACCCCTAACCCTAGGTTTAAATATCAAAAGCATGAGCAGCCACCGTATATTTATAGGGAATCATCCCTATAGACATGCAAGACATCCACCTATCAATGAATCAATATAACCTATATTTTATACCATTCACAAGTAGAAGACAGCAACATTAGAGTACCCAAACTATTCACCACCATCTTATATACAAATATCACTATCTTACCAAACATATAAAGCTGAAATTTTCCTTCTGAATACTTACAATTCAAACTCTTAGCAGTAGTTTAATTACACAACCTAGAAAATCTCATTATATATATATATATATATATATATATATATATATATATATATATATATATATTTAAATAACTAATTTTACAAACTACCAAAAATGGCCTTGCCTCTCACTAGTCCCCAAAAATGCTGGTACAACTAACCTTTGAGTCTTGGATCTGAAAACAACGAAGAAAGATTATGAGCTTTCTAGCTCAGTAAGTAACAAATATATTGATCCAACTTATTTAACATATGTTAGCGTGCAATGTAAATGTATCATATCATATAAAATCTCAACTTGATCATGCATTAAATTTGTGCAATTAATGATATTAAAAATGCATTTTATGCTCATTTTTCTAAAACATGAATATCAGTAGGTAGTATAAAAGTCCATCATATCTATATATTTTAATTTTATATTACTGTACTTAAATACGGATACCCACTTCTTTTTACTCTCAGCCGTTATTGTGATACCACAATTGCCCCCGTAGCAAGAGATCTCAGAAAGGTCCACGCATTATGCCCTATGGTCGGTGGGCCTCTTAAGTCCACGCCTTATACCCCATGGTGGGCATCTCAAGTCCATGCCTTACATCCTATGGTGGGAATCTCAAGTTCGGACATCATATACAGTAGGCTAAAAGTCAGATGATACATATATCAATAACTACATATAAGTGAAAGAATTCTTTTCTTTTCGATACATCTTTTATACAGCTTCAATATAACTTGATACAACTTGATACCACTATGATCCATGCATTTCAACAAACAATAATCATAATTTATCAAGCCTGATCTGATCATAGCATATAACATCATTTATTTCCGCTTATAACATTCAAACTACAAATCATCCGTTTATAATTACAGAGATTGTATGCAACATGCTAGGTATGATGAAATCGAATGTAATTGCAGGCTTTTGTATCATTCCAAAGGGATGTGATATATTCACATGTAACTCTGATTAAATATGATAAATGTAAATATTACTTACCTCATAGATTCCAACAATCGACAACTCTAGATGCACCCCTAAAGTTCCTCAGGACCTAAGAATTCAACATCACATTCAGGTATTAAAGCAACGTCACATCAACATTCTGAAAATTAAATTCTAGAATATATAAAAATCCTAACATCCTCCCTAATTTCTTAAAATTCTAAACTCTATGTTATACACCAACCATTATTATAACAAAGAAATTACTAACCTTGCCTGACTTCCTAACATGATGAAGCAAGGCACAGCTTAAGAAGTTCAAGGGAAGCAATAAGGGTATCAGAAGGAGAGAAAGAAAATAACTAACAGAGATTCCCTTCTTTTTTCTTTCTCTCCTCCTTTTTCTTCTTCTTCTTCTTTTCCTTCTTCGTCCCTACTCACAGCACACACACACACAACGTACACACACAAAAAGAGAGGGGAAAGCAAGGAAGAGAGAGAGAGAAATGGTGGGAGAGAGAGAGAGAGAGATGGTGGGAGAGAGCGCAGGAGAAAGAAAGAGATGGTGAGAGCGGGAGGGAGAGAGAGATGATGGGAGAGAGAGCACCGAAAGGGAGAGAGGGTGCGGGATAGGGAGAGAAGAGAGAATGAGAGGAGACGGGAGAGGGTGAGGTGGTGGGGGTTCGGGTTTTGGGAACCTTCGAGAGAACAGGGAAACCTTCTCCCTATTCTCAGTTTCAAGCACCAACATGGCACCGCCTAAGGAGTGGGCCCTGCTGGGGGCTTGGGCCTGGACTGGCCCAAGTCATCACATTCTACTCTCCTTAACTAAATTTCATCCTCGAAATTAAAATACCTAGATTCTCAAATAGATATGGATACGTTTGCTTCACTTCTTGCTCTAATTCCCAAGTGGCCTCTCACATTGAATGGTTACTTCACTATACTTTAACATATGGAATAACACGTCTTCGCAATACTTGATCATTTCGGTCCATTATTTGCATGGGATACTCCTCATAGCTTAGATCCTCTCTGAGTTGTAAGGGTTCATATTCTATAATATGACTGAGATCTGGTATGTATTTTCTTAACATAGAAACATAGAAGACATTATGTACTCCAGCCGGTATCGGGGGCAAGGCAAGTCTGTAAGCAACTGCACCAACTTTCTCCAACACTTCAAATGGACCAATAGATCTAGTGCTCAACTTACCCCGAATTTCAAATCTTATAATTCCTTTGGTAGGTGATACCTTCAAAAATACATGATCACCAATCAAAAATTCTAATTCTCACCTCCTAGTATCCGCATAACTCTTCTATCTATTCTGAGCTGTATGGAGACGCTCTCTAATTAAACGAACATTTCTACTATTTGCTGTAGCAATTCAGGTCCTAATAATTTCTCTCACCCACATCATCCCAGCATATCAGATATGAACATTTTCTTCCATACAATGCCTCATCAGGTACCATTTGTATACTAGACTGATAACTATTATTATAAGCAAATTCTACTAAAGATAGATGTTCTTCCCAAAAGCCTTTAAGATAAATAACACAAGCTCTTAATATGTCCTCTAATATCTGAATAATTCTTTTTGACTATCTATCTGCTTGGGGGTGGAAAGCAGTACTAAAATTTAATTTAGTTCCCAGGCTCTATGCAAATTTTTTTAAAATTGAGATACAAATCTAGTATCTCTATCTGATACAATAGCTACAGGAATTCCATGCAGCCTTACATTTTCCTTAATATAGAGCTTTGCTAGTCTTTCAAGAGTGTGACCAACTCTGTATGCCAAGAAATGAGCTGATTTAGTTAATCTATCCACAATCATCTAAATTGCATCATTACTATTAGGAGTTCTTAGTAAATCAATCACAAAATCTATAGTGATATGTTCTCCTTTTCACTCAAAAATTGATACTGACTACAGTAATTCTCCTGATCTCTGGTGCTCAGCTTTCACCAACTGACATGTTAGACATTGGAAAACAAATTGTGCAACTTCTCTTTTCATATTATTTCACCAAAATTTTTTTTTAAATCTGTGTATATTTTAGTACTACCCAGATGTATGGTATAGCTAGCATTATGAGCCTCTTCTAAGATTTTTCTATTCAACTCTGAAACATTAGGTACACATATTCTGTTTCTCAATCTTAAAGATCCATCCTCATGAACTTAAAATTTTATTTCTTTAATCTTCTGCAACTCTGAATCACTATTCTGAGCATCTTTAATTCTTTCAATTAAATTAGGCTGTATTCTAAAATGTGCTATCTGTGCCCCATGTTCATGCCTTCATACCTCAATATCAAATTTCATCAAATCTACTAGAACATGCCTTTGAGCAGTAACTAATACTGCCAAATTACTAATGGATTTCCTGCTCAATGCATCAGCCACTACATTGGCTTTTCTTAGATGATAATTAATAGATAAATCATAGTCCTTTATCAATTCTAACCATCTTCTCTGCCTCATATTCAGTTCCTTCTGAGTAAAGATATACTTCGGATTTTTATGATCAGTGAATATTTCATAATATTTACTATATAAATAGTGTCTCCAAATTTTAAGTGCAAAAATTACTGTTGCTAACTCTAAGTCATGTGTAGGATAATTTTTTTCATAAGATTTCAACTACTTGAAAGCATATGCTATAACCTTTCCATGCTGTATTACAACACATCCCAAATCCTTTTTTGGAGGCATCATTGTATATTGTGAAATCTCCACTCCCAGAAGGTATAGTGAGGATGGGGACCGATATCAATCTTCCCATCAATTCCTCAAAACTTCTCTCATATTCTTCTGATCATTCAAACTTGACTACTTTCTGAGTCAAATGAATTAGAGGTGCAGTAATTTTAGAAAATTTCTCTACAAATCTTCGATAATAACCAGCCAAACTCAAAAAACTATAAATCTCAGACACACTGGTCGGTCAATTCCAGCTCACAATAGCTTCTATCTTTTTAGGATCTATAGAAATTTCTTTCTTAGATATTACATGCCCAAAAAATGCCACTCTTTCTAGCCAAAATTCATATTTGCTAAATTTGGCAAATAATTTTTTTTCTCTTAAAATTTGGAAGATATATCTTAAATGCTCTTTGTGTTCTATTTTATTCTTGGAGTAGATCAAAATATCATCAATGAATACTACTACAAACTGATTCAAGAAAGGCATAAATATTCTATTCATCAAGTCCATGAATATAGCTGGGGTATTTGTTAATCCAAATAGCATCACCAAAAATTCATAATTCCCATATCAGGTTCAAAAGATAGTTTTCAACACATCCTCTACTTTGATCTTTAATTGATGATATCCTAATCTGAGGTCAATTTTAGAAAACACTTGGGCTCCCTGTAGCTGATCAAACAAATCATCAATTCTAGGTCAAGGATATTTATTTTTAATAGTCACTTTATTTAATTCCTTATAATCAATACAAAGTCGAAGACTCTCATCCTTCTTTTTCACAAATAGAATTGGAGCTCTCCAAGATGATACACTAAGCCGAATAAAATCTTTATCTAATAATTCTTGAAGCTGTTCTTTTAACTCCTTCAACTCTGCTGGAGCCATATAATATGGAGCTTTAGAAATTGGCACCATACTAGGAACTAGGTCAATGGAGAATTCAATCTCCCTATCTGATGGTAATCCAGATAAATCATCTTGAAATACATCAGAAAACTCATGCACAATGGGGATATCATCTAATTTCTGCTCATCTATTTCTATATCCTTTACATTAGCCAAATATCTCATACAATCCTTCTTCAACATTCGACTAGCTAGCAAGGCTGATACTATCTGTGGAGGGGTGATCTTTGTACTTCCCACAAAACTAAACTCCAGCTGATCAAGAATATGAAAATTTATAATCTTTGTACATCAATCCACTAAGGCATAATAGGTAGCTAATGAATCCATTCCTAATATCACATCAAAGTCCCTCATGTCTAGTATTATCAAATCTGCTATCAACTCTTTACTTCCTATTTTAACAACACAAGACTTGCAAACATAACTAGTGGTTAACATATCTCCCACTAGAGTTTTAACATATACTACTATCTCTAAAGGTTCAAATAGTGAACCATGCTTTGCAACAAATATAGTAGATATGAAGAAATGAGTGGCATCAGGATCAAACAAACCATATGCATAGGTGTTGAATACTAGAATAGTATCTGCTACCACTGAATTAAAAGTTTGGGCATCTTACTGAGTAATGGCATATACTCACCCTTGAGTTTGAGATCTTTGGCTTCCCACTCTACTCTACCTAGTAGAAAGGGTACTGCTTGCTGGTGCTTGAGCCGATCAAAAAATTGAAGATATCGAAGCAGTCTGACTCTCAGCTAGCACTGGACATGATGCTATTATGTGACCCTGCTGGCCACATCTAAAACAAGCACCCATATTCAAAAAATAATCCCTAATCATATGACTCCCTCCACATCGAAAACAATGAATCAAACCTGCCTGTGACTGTCTAACCACTTCCTATATAATCGATCTCTTGGATTGCTAGGTTGAACTTTGTCCACCTTGTTTCATGGCTGGCTGGCTGGCCTAAATCTTTTTCTCTGACCTTCTCTTTCTTTCTGTTCCTACTCAATTTCTCTTTCTACTATTAATGCAGTATTCACCATATCTGCATAGGTCATCAACCGCAAAGGTGCTACTCCTTCTCTGATTTCTTCTCTTAAACACATCTAAAATTTATGGACTCTAGTCCTCTCATCTTCTACCAGTTTAGATACAAACTTAGCAAGTTCATTGAATTTAGCTTCATACTGTGCTACAGTCATATCTTTTTGTTTCAGAGAAATGAATTTTCATTCTTTTTAGGCTCTAATGCTAGAAGGAAAATATTTTTCATAAAAAGCTTTACAGAATGTATCCTAGGTGAAAAGTTCTACCTCAGAAGCATGCTTGGTCTGTACTACTCTCCACCAATTAGAAGCCTCACTTTGGAGCATATAAGAGGCATAGATTACTTCATCTTCTTCTGAATACTTTGTGATAGCAAAAGGTTTCTCCATCTCCTCCAACCAATCCTTAGCATCCAATGATTCAGTAGTTCCCTTAAAAGCTGGAGGGGCCATCTTCCTAAATTCGGCTATACCACCATGCTGTACGATCTAAGGTCTAATGCTAGAGGACTGTGATTTCTTTTGCTGCAACATTTGCTGCTGTTGGTGGAAAAACTATTCTTGCATTTGTTTTTGAAATTGCAATTCCTACTTTTGAAACCACTTTTACCATTTCAATTATTGATCCCTGAATTGTTGCTGCTGTCTCTGCATCATATCCATCATAGTCTCCACAATCTGAAGTACAGTATGCTTTTGGGATTGCTCCACTTGAATATTTTTAGTGGCTATCCCAGCATCCACATGCTGACCACTATTACCAACCTGCTGATTTGAAGATTCACCAGTTTGGGAGTGATCTATAATGCTAGCAATTTTCTTGACATGGTGGGGTGCGATTCCTATTTTCATTGAGACAATGACAAAGTTCAACTATAAGGATGTGAATAATCACAATTTAGAACTAATACCTACAATAAACCAAAATATTTCTATGTAATAGGTAACCACCCCACCTACACTCAATGTGTCAAATCCTAGGATCCAAAATTCCCAATGAATCTAAACCTGGCTTTGATACCATTTTAACTATCACGCCCCTCGACCCCGGGGTTAAATATCAAGAGCATAAGCAGCCGTCGCATACTTACAAGAAATCATCCCTATAGCATACAAGGCACACACCGGTCAATAAATCAATATAACTTGTAGTTTATAACATTCACAAGTAGGATACAGTAATATTAGAGTAACCAAACTATTCACCACTATCTTACACTACAAGAAAAGACTACTTTTGCGATAGAATTATTTATGATGAACCTATTTTCGTCATCAATAAGAGTATTTATGATGAAAAATTAAATTCATTGTAAATAATAAAATATTTATGATGAAAATAATTTTTTACCACAAATAGTTAGCTATTAGCGACAGAAAAAAGTTTCATATTAAATACTAATTATTTGTAATAAATATTTTCATCATAAATAATATAATATTTATTTTAATTTTAAATTTCTAAATGCTCGTGATAAAAATATTTTCATCATAAATAATTTAAGTATTTATGATGAAAAATATTTTTTATCGAAAATAATATTATTCTTAATGAAAAAAATGAGGAGTAGCATATGGGCCTCAACTATAGTCAGAAAATAATGTGCCACCGAATGTGGAGTAGCATATGGGCCTCAAATATCATAATGAATTAAATCAAAATGAGGTGCGGCTTTATTATGACTAATAAGAAAAATGAGTTTAGTTTGTTTGGCACGATGACAGAAATCACATATTAGTTTATCACTACTAACAATCTCATTAGATAAACTGGGAATGCATGATAAACAATCTAAAAGAGAGTGTCCCAACCGTATGTGCCAGATACGAATGACTCCCCATTCTATGCCACATGCCCAAAGACTGCCACTTGCCCAAAATCCAGATAATATAGCCCATTATGCTGTCTACCCACTCCAATCGGCCTCCTCAAGTGTAGGTCCTACAAAACACAAAATCCGGATAGAAAGTGAGTACACAATTATTATATTTTGTCAATTTGCTCACTGACAATAAATTGTATTGAAAATCATTAATCTTGAGCACTTCTTGTAACTTCAGTTTGTTGGAGAGGACCAAGTTCCCACTTTGCTGCACCTCAAGCAATTGTCCATTGGGTAGCTGTACAGCCTGCCTCCTTTACACACATTCTGTAATTGAAATATTGGAGTCATTGACCCAGCTATTAGCTTGCCACCATCTGCTCAGTCTTGCCACCATCATGACCCATCTTTGCATCATGAATAAGATTCAAGAGCTACCCCTATTTATGGTTGAAAGGCCTGGGATGGGTAGCCTCCACAGCAGCCACCGTTCCATAAGAATCATACAGTTTAGCCCTCTCTCTTGATGTGTGATTGCCTTGAGAAAGCCACAGGTGCATGGGGATCGGATCATACATTTGCAACTCCTCCCACTATATTTTCAGTTTGCTATAATAACTAGCGACTGGCATCTCTTCTGTTGAAGCAGGCTATATTCCTCCATATTTGGTAGACGAGTGGTATTCCTTTGCGAGAGCTGCTCTTCCAAGTCCACCCATATACACGACTGTTGCCACGTACGCCACGGTCTCGTACAGCTCCTTAGTCATAGATTTGTGAGCCATACGACTACCATTGCATTGCACTACGTCCAATCTCGGTTGTCGAAAAAAACTTCACTCAGTTTCTCCAATGTCCCATCAATGAAACCTACCTTATTCTTGCATACAAGGCATTCTCCATAGAACGTCTCCATGAATGATAATTGGATCCAGTGAGCAAGTTTGTGACATAACTTGCCCCGATGATCCGAGGATTTGCTATCGGCTCCACTGAACCAGACGCATTTACCTTCATGACTTTGCTGGATTCCTCTGTCATAGTTGATCTGCAGTGGGTGGCTTAGGGATGATGTATAGGATTTTGATAGTTTCTGCTCTGATACCAAGAGAAAAATAAAGTAACAGGGTTGTTTTGTATTGATTTGCCATCCAGCATGTATACAAACTGCGTACAACAATAAGAAAGAACAACAAGAAAG